>NC_091292.1:75907553-75935053 GCF_038502225.1 Cherax quadricarinatus | reverse complement strand
CTTGTCATTTTTATTATCTGGCTGTATTCAACACTAGAAATAATGTTTTCATGAATATCTCACGTTAATATATTTTTACTTAAGTGTATTCCTAGAAATAACGCTAACTGTAAAATATTATAGATGAAAGTAATGAGATTTATATGATACATGTACATCATTAAATGGTTACGCCTAAGATAAATAATCCTTGGTGTTTGGACAATTCTGTTTTTATAATCCAATCAAGAACAGGTTATTCAAGGAATGACTGACAGCATATGCGAAAATAATAACTGGATGGAATTCATAGGTAATACAAATACTTACCGGTTCCTGTGTATGTTAAATCCTATCCCACTGAAATGCTTAGCATTGAAAAACTAATCATATACTGAATCATATACTGGTTGTTGTCATACTGCCACAGTACAGTATCGTGGCATACATTGAATATATACCCAGTCTCGTAGTACTTTTTTTTTATTCCACACCAATTACAACAGACTCAATAATACTGACGTTCTGTGTGAGCTCCACAGAAAACTTCTCGGGATCGATTTTTCATGATATGGGAAAGAACAAGACGATCTCTTCTCACCCTTTCTGCTTAATCTGTCACTGTTATCTGCCAAGTTCTTGATGCTAATAACACCCGATGTACTACCTGTGATATACTTGACTGTTTTATCAAGAATGTTTCTACCCTCGCAGCCCGCCTGGGACAAGACTTTCCCGTTGATTGCCTGTTCAAACAAACTGTTGCTGCTGACGGCCCTCTGGACCACATAACCATTACAGTTTGGATGATCTAGCACTTTAAAAGTTAGTGATCCGGTTTCCTCTTGAAAACTTAACCTATTCCGGCAATATTTTCGAAATGTGTTGGTTGCAGCTTAAATAGCCTTGAAAGATTAAGACACGTGCAAAAGTTAGGCATCTTTATTATTGAAACGCTTCGCCTACGCAGTAGGCTTGTTCAAATGGAGAAGCAGCAGGTGTACAAGCTCCAGACCATTGAGCTGAACTCTCCTCCAAGCTGAGGGACTGACCACCTTAAATACTATTCCTTCAAGGTTAATGGACTGATTACATCTTCATTTCGCTGCTACACCTGCTGCCTCTGCATCTGACTGAAAAAGCCTACTGTGTAGAAGAAACATTTCAACAATAAAGATGCCTAACTGTTACACGTGTCTCATCCTGTCGATATTTTATACCATTTTCACAATGAATAACCTTGAACCACGCATGTTATTGACAATTTTATGATCGCATAAATTTAAGTAAAAAATTCATTTTATGAATCCCATCTCTCGCTTTCAAGTACATTAGTATTAGTGCGTGACAGAAGTATCGGCATTTGCATCAGTGAGTATTGGTCAGTTTTGATGGTATTAGTTTCGGCCAAAAATATAGTATCGTCCCAGCCCTAATTACTAAAATCATATACTACAAGCAAATGATTTTTACCCCTCTGGAAGAAATCATGATAGATCACAAACTGGTTAAGAGTAATTTAATGGGAAAGCCATATTACAGTATTTCTGACCCTATTAACCTATAAGAATGTAATAAAATGCCAGTCAAAAAAAAAAAAAAAAAAAAAAAAAAAGGCAATAGGAATATACTTTGGAGAAGTTAAGAGTGTTAGGCACAGTACGGAACTTTTTAACATTTGTTCGACCTCAAGTATTTTGAAAGGTATATTTGAACTGAGCTATCACAAGCAGAATTTGAACAGTGTGCTACTTCAACAAGAGCACAGTATACTTAAGCTATTGCCTATCTTATGTGTACCATTTTCAACACTTATTTCTTCTGTTTTTATACAAGAGAAATCCTAGAAACAATTATTCTGGTCGAGACGAAAATAAATTATGCAGTTTCGACGTCGCTAGTAACATAGTCCTCAGACAAATGGAGAGGTAGAAGCCAAACAAGTCACCAGACCCTGATGAGGCAAGAATTCTATTGGGTTTATTCCACTTATACACTGTTCTCTTAAATTTCTGCTAACCAGAACGACTAGATCATCTTCGTATTCACTTTGATTTAGCTCTGCACTATATAGCTAATAAGTACCATAGATAACTATTTTCTTTTCCTAGGATTAGAATCTTATATTTGTCCGCATTTAACTGTATCTGCCGTTTTTTTTTTTTTTTGAACACATCAACCTATTCAGATCATCCCGCATCTTTCTCGTGTCATCAGAAATAATCTTTAGGGTCTATTTTACTGCCACTGGCAAATTTACGTATGCTACTATTTATTCTCTCATCAATGTCAGGTATGCAAAGTGAAAACAAAAAGGGTCCCAATACTGACACCTGTGGCACATCACTTGTCGTATGTCCCCATCATTAATTTCTCCCTATTTATACACACTGTTGCCTTTATCAGTTGACTCCACCCAAGAGCTAATTTCTCCTGTATTATGTGCTGCTGTTTTCACCAGTCTGCTATGTGGGACTATCAAAGGCTTTACTGAAGTCTACATACACTATCGTATTCTTGATCTACTGCCTCTAATACCTTAATGGTACGACTTGTTACCCCCCCCCCCATGCTTACCGTGGCTTTAAATATTAACGCTCAAAATATTATGGTACCATGTTAGTTATAATTAAATGATTTACTTACTAGTGTGCACCACATGCACAGTACTGCTAAGCATGAATATATCCCCACAGTTTAATTCTTTGGCAAATAAATAAACAAAAAATTAGAAATAAATTCGGATTGCACAAATACACTTTTTTCGTGGATTTTCACAAGTAGCGCTAATACTTATAAAATATAAATTTCAGAAAGAAATCAAATAAATATGTTCACAGTGTACCTGGCACCAACACTGATCAGTCGGGCCAGTAAACTAGGAGGCCTGGCCTGGGACCAGGCTGCGGGGGCAGTGACCCCTGAAATTTACTCCGGGTAGGCAGGTAGTAAATTTTACTTACGTTGCACCAATTCCCTTTGTCTCCATTTTGGATATAATGTTTCAAGTACTCATCAATGCAGGAGTAAAATTAAATTATTTTGTCATTAGCTCTAGTTACGTTCACTCATTTCACCTGGTAGACTGACTAATGCACTACATCCATTGATACAAATTATATCCTGAACTGACATTTTCAACACCTTATTTACATGTATGTGTGTTTCGTGTGGGCCAGGAGCTGGAGCTAGTTCTTTGCTGCCACAGTTCAGAGAAGAACCACAGACCTAATAACTTAACACTGGCAAGTGCGAAACAACTGGGTAAAGAAGAGCTAGATTTCAATATACAATCATAAAGAACAGACAGTATGCGCTGTATTATAGGTTATCAGCGAGACACAACATTTAAAGCTGGAGGCAAGGATGTGTGACTCTTACCTTCCTGTACTACAAGATTTGACAATGGACAACTAGATAATTCATAAATCAGGTTACTTTAACCGGCAGAAATAAAGGGGACAAATGCACCAGTAAACCGATGAATATCTAACAGATAATGAGGAGAGTAACAATAAGGAATGAGGCATGTGGTTGGAAGAAGTAGAGTCACATGAGGATCAGAAATGAGAACATGACTAATATATGTAAAATTACCTCCAGTAAGGGATGCGTCCTAATAAGCAAGAGAATACAAGATAGTGACAAGCTTCAAAACTTGGACAAATTGCAGTCCTGATCCAATAATTAGATAGGCAGTTTAAAAATGAATGTTCATGCAGGTCAGGGGATGGGAAGTGAACTCAGGAGACTGCACAAGTAACAGTAAATTTAAGAAATGAACCGGGGGTTAACATTACACCAAACATATCCCCGAAAGTGTGTACTATCTGTATAGACTAGCAAACCTTAAAAGAGCTTCTAGAGATCTAAAAGTTGAGGGATTCGAACTGTCGTGAAGCCCTCAACTGATCAAGTATGTGTAGAAACTCAATTATCCAGATATGAAACAAGATTAGCACTAGAGCTGCGAGAAATATACTATATGGAAACTGCTAACCCATATGACCTTTGATAAAAGAGCTAGCGGGCATAACTGATGAACAATATACTGAGAACAAAGAAAACCGGGTGGAAGCTCGAGTCAGGGAAGCAATATACAAGTTATTATTTCTAGGATGGTAAAAAAGAATAGAGTTGTGCGAGAAAATAATGGCAACCTATATTGTTTCAAAAGCACTCTTGATATGGTCAAATACGTAAATATAAAATACTAATACTGGTCGACTTGGCTTAGGATGCCAAGACGCTACCTCCGCAAACACATCTGAAGTACACTAAATACACATAGGATAGAAAATGTTAGGTAATGAACTATGTTTTAACTTCACATGTTAATATATCAATCCCTAACATCAAAACTAGAAGTAACCGCTGCATCTGTAGTATCACAATACCTCACCCATCAAGCTCTGCTTCATGCCAGCATCACCTGTATTTGCCATGCACGCGCTCAGCACCGGTCATGCATTATTTATGATGTGTCATTCAGAGAGTGTGACTGTTTCTAATAGGAGAAAGCACCCTTGACAATTACACTTGTCACACTGGCCATCTCTTACATGGCGAATATACGATGAAATCTTAAAGAGAAAGTGAACCACTCACTTCGTCTATGTATAAAAACGAATCATGCTGTACCAAAGCGTGTCCAAACTCCTGCAAAACTCACCGTCACTTACTACCGTCTTCAAGACATGTCCTGGATTGGATATCACGTGTCCTAACAGCATATTGTGGCAGAAGTGGCAGAATGCAGTTTAAAATGTACAAATGGGAGAGTTTTAATTCTGGAAAAAAAATCATCAATAGCACTTATAACTAAACAATGCAGACGTCAATCAAACAAAATGCGAAAACGCCTTTGGAGGCCTTGTTAGCAGAAATTTATATTCAAGACGACAACGCACAAGTGTTCGCAATAAGACTAATAGAATTCTTTGATTCATAATTGCCCAGGCTATTCAAAGTCACCTAGAGAGAAACTGATTAATGAATCTCAGCACGGTTTTACAAATGGGCGTTCCTGCCTTACGAATTTAATAACTTTTTTCACCAAAGTATTTGAGAAGGTAGATCATGATTATAAATATGATATTGTTTATCATGGTTAAGAATATGATATTGTGTCCGTGGACTTCAGTAAAGCTTTTGATAGTGTTTCACATAGGTGGTTGTTGAGGAAAGTAGAAGCACACTTAGAATTTTTTTTACTGGATAGAGGCGTGGTTGACAGATAGGCAACAGAGTTTATATAAATGGAGAGAAATCAGAGGGGATGCGTCATAGCGGTGTACCACAGGGGTCAGTGATGGGCTCTTCGTTGTTCACAATTACATAAACGACACAGATGAGGGAATAAATAACGACATAAGCAAGTCTGCCAACACCAAAATAGGTCGTCGAATTAATTATGAGGAGAACACTAGAGTGCTACAGGAAGATCTGAATAGATTGATGCTGTGGTCGGAGAAGTGGCAGATACAGTTTAATACAGAAACGCAAAATTCTAAGCGTTGGAAAGGAAAATAACCATGACACTTGTAAACTAAAAGTAGAGCTTAACCTCTCTGACTGGTAAAAATATTTAGGAGTGCTGATTAGCAGTACAGTGATAAGTGTTCGCTATAAAGCGAATAGAATTATTGGCTACATATAAAGTATAAATAACAGGAGTCGGGTTATTCTTTAACCCTAACCTATATCACTGGTTAGACCTCGTTTAGATTATCCTACACAGTTCTCGTCACTGTATTACAGAATAGATATAAATGCGCTGGAAAACGTTCAAAGGATGACAAAGTTGATCCCACACATCAAAAATCTTTCTTACGAGGACTGAGGGCCCTGAATCTGCAGCATCTGGAAAGGCGTAGAATTAGTGGCGACATGATTAAGGTGTATAGATAGAAAATGGGAATAGAGGGTATGTAAATAACGTGTTAAAAATACCTAGCCAAGACAGGACTCGCAGCAATGGGTTCAAATTGAAAAAAAAAAGATTTAGAAATGATGCAGGAAAACACTGGTTTAGTAACAGTTGTGGATAAGTGGAACAAACTCCCGAGTATCTATCGTTGGGTATCTTTATTGATGAAATGTTTCGCCTACACAATAGGCTTCTTCAGTCAAATACAGAGGGAGCAGATGTAGTAATGAAATAAAAATGTAATTAGTCCATCAACCTAAGAGAAAAAGAATTTGAGGTGGTCAGTCCCTCAGCCTGGAAGAGAGTTCAGCTCCATGGTCTGGAACGATATGAAGCCGAAGCGTGCCTTCTTACTTCCATTAGCGAATCCCGTCCCCTACAACGTCTTCGAGATCTTCCATCTCACCTTCGACAGTATTTAAGACTGTTCTCATGCTTCAGCTTCATATCGTTCCAGACCAAAGAGCTGAACTCTTCTCCAGGCTGAGGGACTGACCACCTCATACTTTTTCTCCAAGGTTGATAGACTAATTATATCATCTTTATTTCAATACTATACCTGCTGCCTCTATTTGACTCAAGAAGCCTACTGTGTATGCGAAACCTTTCATAAATAAATATAAACTGTTGCACATGCCTTAATCGTCATTGAAGCTAAAACGTTGTATAGTTTGAAAAATAGGTTAGACAAATACACGAGTTGTTGGTGTGGTAAGAGATGTGCAACAGTTAGGTATCTATTCCAAAACGTTTCGTCTACGCAGCAGGCTTCTTCAGTCGAGTACAGAAGAGTAATGGACTGATTACATCGTCTTCACATCTCTACAGCTTCTGCTAACTCTTCTGCACTCGACTGATGAAGCCTGTTGTGTAAGCTAAACGTTTCGGAATAAAGATGCCTAACTGTTGCACATGTTGTACATAAATAATATACAATACCGCCAACATAAAGAATTACACATACGTGTAACATCAGGGTATCTATTTGTAGACGTTTCGCCATCCAGTGGCTTTATCAATACAATATAAGGACAATGTGCAAAAATATACACAAAAGACGAGGTAATCCGAACCTCAGCCTTGTTCTTCACCGAGTTTAATTTTTAATCTTGTCGGTATTGTATACCATTTATGTACAACTTGTCAGACACTGCACTGCATCATCATGGAATCTTGATACAGAGGACATCTCCACAACCTTCTTTTTTACTACTGGCTCATTTCTTGGGTACAACTTACTTCCACTGGGAATTACCGCCTACCAGCCTACAACAGTTGACCAAAAAATTGACGCCCACTGGAAAAAAAGCCACGAAAAAAAAAAACAGCTAGCTCAGCCCCCAGCCATAAGGCGGACCCAGACTCAGCCCCCAGCCATAAGGCGGACCCAGACTCTGCCCCCAGCCATAAGGCGGACCCAGACTCTGCCCCCAGCCATAAGGCGGACCCAGACTCTGCCCCCAGCCATAGTGCAAATCAGGATTCGGCTAAAGACTCTTCCACAGCAATAGCCCCTATTACAGATGTAGTAGAGGAGTCCTCTTCCGAGGAAAATATTGGCCACCTGAAAACAGATGGTGATGTCTCTGGCTTGGCTATCGAAGACTGTAGTCCATTTCTAGGATCTGCACAAACTGGCAATACATCCAGTACGAACTCTATCCAATCAAAAGCAAAATGGTTCAAATTCTATGCTTGGGGCATCTGTAAACATGGAATATCGGGGAAAACAAATGGGACATGCAACTTTGCGCATCCCAAAAAATGCCGCGACTCTTCAGTTCCTAAAAAAAAAAACAATGTTATAACACCAACTGTCCCGCATACCACTTAGAAGAGACCAGGAGGTACACACCACACAAAACAAATCATAGTAGTTAAAGCTGTTACGACAACTTCACTAAAGTGATTTTTTTTTTTTTTGTGGAAGGAAACCAATAAGAAATAACCAAAATAGTTCACCACTTTGGAGCTTTGTTGGACTGAAGGCAGTGTCCCTTCCACTCTCTCAATTAATGATGCCAACAAGAAAATCCCCCCAACAAGCATGCAACACGACCTCATTTATATATGCTAATATACAGGGCCTTAAGCCATCCACCAAGAAAATAGCTTTCATCAGTGGACGTCTAGGGGAGTCAAATGCAACGTTTGAAGCCTTCACAGAGACACACGCAAAAATTACTTTGACAATGAAATATGGATACCTGGGTACCTTTTCTGATGCGACAGAAAGAACAGGCAACAAGGGAGGGTTGGCCTGTATGTCAAAAACGCTCTCATTTACACGGAGATACTGAACTCCACAAATGATGTAGTTGAAGTTCTAACAATAAAAATCGAGAACCAAAACTTTGTCATTGTGCTTCTATATAAGCCACCGAATGCAACTTCCCAACAGTTCAAGGAACAGCTATCGAAAACTGAATGTCTGTAATACTTTCCAGCCCCAACCCCAAATATCTGTGGCAAATCATGATGTAGCAGAAATAATCCCTAAAGGTAGCTCAGATGAAGTCATACACACATGAAATGCTGAATTTCTGCAATAAACACACCCTAAGTCAGCGGATAGAGGCGCCAACAAGTCCGGAAAACACACTTGACCTTATTTTCACAAATAATGAGGACCTGGTAAGAAACAATATATAAAAAACTACTAATTTTGATCACAATCAAATTGAAGTCCAGACTTACATGCACAGAGGTCCTTATCGGCATACAGATATGAAGGTACCCCTCACAAAATACAACTTCAACAAGAATATCAACTGGGACCAGGTAAACTATGTCCTACACGAAACATGATGGGAAGATATCTTAAATAACATGGACCCTAACCAGTGCCCTGAAAAGATCAACTTTCTGGTAGCTGAAGCATGTCCAAGTCATATCCCCCCCCCCCCGAAAAAAAAGTAAACTGGAGAGAGAGAGAGAGAAATATGTTCCCTATACAAGAGAAGGCGAAGAATCACCGAGCTCCTCAAGGATGATAGATTATCTGAAACACGGAAGGAAGCGCTAATATGATAAGTGGAAAATATTGAGCTTAAGTTAAAGGACTTGTACCGGATCCGGGAGACATAAGAGCTGAAAACGATTAGTAAAATTCGAATTATTTCTTTTCATATGCCAAAAAAAGGCAAAAACCACATCTCGTATAGGGTCCCTGCTCAGACAAGACGGATCCTACACAGATGACGACAAAGAAATGAATGAGATACTGAAATCTCAATATGACTGTTCAGCGAGCCACTAATCAGTCTAAGGATAGACAATCCAAATATTTTTTCATGAATGAGCCTCAAAACCCTGTCAATGTATGCCAAATTTCCGACATAACCCTAAATCCACTAGACTTTGAGAAAGCCACTGACAACATGCCCATGCACTCAGCCCCAAGACCAGACTCGTGGAACGCTATGTTCATTAAGAACTGCAAGAAACCCCTCTCACGAGCCCTAAGTATGCTCTGGAGAAGCATAGACAGGCGAGATTACAGTCACTAAAAATAACGGATATAGCTCCACTCCATAAAGGGGGCAGGAAAGCAATAGCTAAGAACTACGTATAGACCAACAGCTTTACGTCTCACATCATGAAAATCTTTGAGAGAGTTCTAAGAAGCAGGATTGCAAACCACTTGGACTCCCAACACTTGCACAATCTAGGGCAACATGGACTTAGAGCAGGTCGATCCTGCCTCTCGCAACTACTGGACCACTATAATATGGTCTTGGATGCACTGGAAAACAAACAATGCAGATGTAGTATACACAGATTTTGCAAAAGCCTTGGACATGTGCGATTATGGTGTAATAGCACACAAAATGCGTTCTAAAGGGATAATTGGCAAAGTAGGCGAATGGATCTTCAACTTTCTAACCAATCGAACACAGTAGTGGTAAACAGAGTTAAACCGGAAGCTGCCATAGTGAAGAGCCCTGTTCCACAAGGCACAGTACTCGCCCCATCATGTTCATCATATCAGACAGATGTAAACCAAAGCACCGTATCATCCTTTGCAGACGATACTAGAATCTGCAAGAGTCATCCACTGAGGACACGGCAAATCTCCAAGATATAAACTAAGTTTTCCCGCAGGCAACAGAGAACAATATGATGTTCAATGAAGACAAATTCCAAGTGCTCCGTTATGGAAAACTGGAAGAAATAATAACAAGAACTGAGTATACTACAAACTTTAATCACATAATAGAGCGGAAAAGTAATGTGAAGGACCTGGGAGTGGTAATGTCTGAGGATCTCATCTTCAAGGATCACAACAGTGCCACTATCACATCTGCGAGGAAACATAGTATGGATAATGAGAACATTCAAGACAAGAGATGCCAAGCCAATGATGATCTTTTTAAATCAACTGTTCTCTCTAGGCTGGAATAACATCTTGATTCAAGACAGGTGAAATTACAGATTTAAGAGAAAGTAGAGAACCTTTACTGCACACACAAATTCCATTAAACACCTTCACTACTAGGAACGTTTGGAAGCACTTGACTTGTACTCACTGGAGCGCAGGCGAGAGCGATGCATCATAATCTCCACCTGGAAGATCCAGGAGGAACTGGTGCTTAATCTGCACACAGAAATCACTCCCTACGAAAGCAAGACTTGGTAGGCAATGCAACATACCCCCAGTGAAAGTAGGGGCGCCATTAGTACACAAAGAAAACACAATAAGTGTCCGAGGCCCAAGACTGTTCAACAGCCTCCCACCAGACATAAGGGAAATTACCAAGAGGCCCCTGGGTGTCTTCAAGAGGGAGATGGAGAGATACCCAAAGTCAGTGCCAGATCAGCCAGGCTGGGGTTCGTACGTTGGACTACGTGCGGATATCAGTAACAGCCTCGTTGATCAGGCACTGATTCACCAGGCCTGGTCATGGACCGGGCAGCGGGGGTGTTGATCACCGGAATACCCTCCAGGCACCAGTGACAATGCCTTCGTCTGCTGCACGTCCTACACCTGTCGCCAGTATATAAGCGCCAAGCTCCATGACTGCAGTTCCTTCAAGACTACGGTGCTCTTCAAGTCCAAGGCTGAGGGAATGATTACCTTATCTTTTGTATACATTTCTTCACAATAAGTGTGCAATACCCAGGTATTGCACACTTACCTAATTCCTCATGCTGCACATGTGTCTTACTTAACCTGTCGGTACTGTATACCATTTTCATATTCACTCAATGAGTGGATGTGAGGTGGACGTCCCTAGCATGCGCCTGTAGGCCTGCTATAGTGCTCCTTCTTTCTCATTTTCTTATATCATGTTTGTAGCATGGCTTACGGGGGAAAGATTCTTATTCCACTTCCCCATGGATATGCAAGGAAAAGCATTAAGAACAAGAACTATTAAGATAAAATATTTATTACGCTACTCTGTTCGGGTCTCCATATTACAAAATGGATATAGAAATGGAAATACCATCCCATTCCAGATATCTTCCCTATGAAAATACGTTGAAGGTACTTAATTTGCACTCTATGGAAAGGCGTTGACTTATTAGAGCAGTGGTTCCCAAACTGGGGGTAATTTAACCATTTTTGGGGGGTAATGGAGGGGTGACAGAAAAAAAGTTATGAATTCTGAAAATCAAGAAAACAATGCGGTACCCGGTATGAGGATTATTGTTAACTTTGTCTTAGTATATAAAGTTGTAAAGTAAACCTATTATAAGTAAGTAATAAAGTTAAACCAAATAACAAACATCAAAAACTAATATACAGTATTAGAAAAGAAGAAATATATAGCTAAGTGTGTGGAAACCCAAAAGTATTTTGACAAGTATGCTTCAGGACAAAACTGAGACTCTGGATTCGGCGCTTGGAGAAAGGAGTGATCGCCCAGTTTCCCACCCTAGACCAGTTTGTTGAGGAGAATAGTCATGATACTGGATCACTTCTACAGACCATCAACAAAGAAATGAGCGACCATTTGAAGGAGCTTGAAACAAGCATGCATCACTACTTTCCAGAGAGTGACCAAGAAACAGCCACTCTTCAGTGGATCATTCATCCCTTCTCTGTACCTGATGATGCCATTCATGATGATGATTTCCCTGCAAAGGAGGAGTGGATCACAATGCGAGCCAATGAAGCCTTGAAAATCGAATTCCAAAACCAAAATGCAGATTCCTTTTGGATTTCACGACTACCTGACTCGCCAACTCTGTCCAAGAGAGCCTTGAAGTTGTTGGTATCATTCCCAACAACGTATCTGTGCGAGAAGGGCTTCTCAACTGTGCTGGGTATGAAAACAAAAAAGAGGACTCGCTTGAATGTTGCAAACGATGCCAGGCTGGCACTTTCAACCACGAAGCCACCAAGAATTCCTAAACTAGCTTCAAGTATGCAACTCCATCCATCCCACTGATGTTCTTGACATCTATGGCAATAGTCATTAGAGATGCACAATGTTCAAATACAATAAATAAAAGAAAATATCTCAAGTGTTTTAACTTAGCCATATATATCAATAATAACAACATTTTGTGAAAGGGGTAACATGCTTTATGTGGCATGTTAAATTGGGTAACAAGCTGAAAAAGTTTGGGAACCACTGTATTAGAGGATATGATTGAAGCATGCGAATAAAAAATCGGAATAAAGTACTAAAAATATCTTACTAAGAAGAAATTCATCGAAATGAGCTCAAGTTAAACAATTTTAAATTTAGAAATTACATAGGAAGGCACTAGTTTGGCAAGTGTGTTTAAAGAGTAATAAACCCCCCAAGTAGCGTCACTGAAACTAGAACTTTGGATAGCTTTAAACGTAGGCTGGACAAGTATACGAGCTGGTGGGTAGATGTGAGTTTGGGCCAGTATTACATAAATGGCTTAGAAAACCGAATGTAGTAGATTGATGAAGCCACTGGTTGTAGAAAAGTTACACCAATAAAAAACCCTCCCAAGTGCTGCACGTGTATCTCTAGAATGGCCCAGTAGTGTTGAAAATGGTATACAATACCGACAAGCTGATGATTAAGACGTGTAACAATTAGGTACCTTTAATGTTGAAACGTTCCGCCTGCACAGTGGGGTTCTTCAAATACAAAGGCAGCAGGTGTAGTAGTGAAACGAAGATGATGTAATCAGTCCATCAACCTTTGAGAACACGTATTTGAGGGGGTCAATCCCTCTTCTCCAGGTTAATGGACTGACCACCTCAAATACTTTTTCTCAAAGGTTAATTGACTGATTACATCACCTTCATTTCACTACTACACCTGCTGTCTTTGTACCTGACTGAAAAAACCTACTGTGTAGGCGAAACTTTTCAACATCAAAGATACTTAACTGTTGCAAACGAGTCTTAATCATGTGTTGCACTAGTGTCTCGACCTTCAACTTGTCGGTTTTCAAAACCATTTATCACACGGACCAGTAGGCCTACTACAGTGATCCACCATTCTGATGCTCGTACTGCAATAGCAGGTGTCATTACTCACTGATACAGATAATACAAATTTGGAGTAAAACACTTCACTACACAATTGTTCCAGGAACCATACTCAGACCAAGTTTCTTAAACCGGATAGGAAGTATCAAAGGACATATTAAATGAACAAGAACTATTAACACGGCAAAATACACACAGGTGTATAATGAAGGCAAGTAGAGGTTTGTGAAATTTACCCGACATCTTGCATGTTCATGATGGAACAAAAAGGTGGGGGGAGTTCTCACTAGAGTGCAAAACGCTAAAAAAGATGTTCCATTTATGATATAAGTGTAATACCTCCTTAAGCAGTTTTCCATATCAAACAACTTTACTATAACACTATTGCTTGCTTGTTATATCAAGTTACGAAATTTTCCTAGTACAATACCACTGTCCAGTATATGATAATCACGAAACTGCCAAGGTATTAAACAGTGTCAAAATCACTCCCACAACACTGCTTCTCAGCAATAAAACCGCATGTCATTTGTGTTGCATCATCGCCGCCACACCGGAAGCTTCCACCCAGTCATCAATACAAAAATAGACTTACAAACATAGAAAATTTTAAACTAAATAAATATAGAAACTTACGTAAACGTTTAAATCGCTAACAATTCCTGGAACATTAATAATAATAGAACTAATAATAAAGAGATGGCCTAAACGCACTACTACATGAATGCTCCGCCGTCTAATATGTACAGTACTATAGTCAAGTACTGGTATTCAGCTTATGCACCACTGCCTTGCTACATACAGTAATATAAATTACATATTACTGTAATATATAATTTATATTGAACATCAAAATGGTATACAATACCGACAGGTTGTTAGGTAAGACACATATGCAACAGTTAGACATCTTTATTCCGAAACGTTTCGCCTACACAGTAGGCTTCTTCAGTCGAATACAGAAAGTAGGCAGGAGCAGTAGAGATGTTGCCTCTCACTACTACTACTACTACTACTACTACTACTACCCTGCACCTCTCCTTCCGACAGTATTTAAGTCTCCGCACTGTCGCTTGATCTTCAGATAGTTCCTGACTATGAAACTGAACTTCTCCAGGCCGAGGGACTGACAACCTCAAATTCTACGACTTTAAGGGTGATGGACTGATTACATCGTCTTCACATCTCTACTGTTCCTGCCTACTTTCTGTATTCGACTGAAGAAGCCTACTGTGTAGGCGAAACGTTTCGGAATAAAGTTGTCTAACTGTTGCATATGTGTCTTACCTAACAACCTGTCGGTATTGTATACCATTTTGATGTTCATCTTGTCAGACACTGCAACACGTGGCATCTTGGTACAGAAAACACCTTGGACAAGCTTTTCAAGTGAGAAGGGTTTGATCTGAGAGGGACATGACCTCTAAGTTGCCTCTCACTACTACTACTACTACTACTACTACTACCCTGCACCTCTCCTTCCGACAGTATTTAAGTCTCCGCACTGTCGCTTGATCTTCAGATAGTTCCTGACTATGAAACTGAACTTCTCCAGGCCGAGGGACTGACAACCTCAAATTCTACGACTTTAAGGGTGATGGACTGATTACATCGTCTTCACATCTCTACTGTTCCTGCCTACTTTCTGTATTCGACTGAAGAAGCCTACTGTGTAGGCGAAACGTTTCGGAATAAAGTTGTCTAACTGTTGCATATGTGTCTTACCTAACAACCTGTCGGTATTGTATACCATTTTGATGTTCATCTTGTCAGACACTGCAACACGTGGCATCTTGGTACAGAAAACACCTTGGACAAGCTTTTCAAGTGAGAAGGGTTTGATCTGAGAGGGACATGACCTCTAAGTTGCCTCTCACTACTACTACTACTACTACTACTACTACCCTGCACCTCTCCTTCCGACAGTATTTAAGTCTCCGCACTGTCGCTTGATCTTCAGATAGTTCCTGACTATGAAACTGAACTTCTCCAGGCCGAGGGACTGACAACCTCAAATTCTACGACTTTAAGGGTGATGGACTGATTACATCGTCTTCACATCTCTACTGTTCCTGCCTACTTTCTGTATTCGACTGAAGAAGCCTACTGTGTAGGCGAAACGTTTCGGAATAAAGTTGTCTAACTGTTGCATATGTGTCTTACCTAACAACCTGTCGGTATTGTATACCATTTTGATGTTCATCTTGTCAGACACTGCAACACGTGGCATCTTGGTACAGAAAACACCTTGGACAAGCTTTTCAAGTGAGAAGGGTTTGATCTGAGAGGGACATGACCTCTAAGTTGCCTCTCACTACTACTACTACTACTACTACTACTACCCTGCACCTCTCCTTCCGACAGTATTTAAGTCTCCGCACTGTCGCTTGATCTTCAGATAGTTCCTGACTATGAAACTGAACTTCTCCAGGCCGAGGGACTGACAACCTCAAATTCTACGACTTTAAGGGTGATGGACTGATTACATCGTCTTCACATCTCTACTGTTCCTGCCTACTTTCTGTATTCGACTGAAGAAGCCTACTGTGTAGGCGAAACGTTTCGGAATAAAGTTGTCTAACTGTTGCATATGTGTCTTACCTAACAACCTGTCGGTATTGTATACCATTTTGATGTTCATCTTGTCAGACACTGCAACACGTGGCATCTTGGTACAGAAAACACCTTGGACAAGCTTTTCAAGTGAGAAGGGTTTGATCTGAGAGGGACATGACCTCTAAGTTGCCTCTCACTACTACTACTACTACTACTACTACTACCCTGCACCTCTCCTTCCGACAGTATTTAAGTCTCCGCACTGTCGCTTGATCTTCAGATAGTTCCTGACTATGAAACTGAACTTCTCCAGGCCGAGGGACTGACAACCTCAAATTCTACGACTTTAAGGGTGATGGACTGATTACATCGTCTTCACATCTCTACTGTTCCTGCCTACTTTCTGTATTCGACTGAAGAAGCCTACTGTGTAGGCGAAACGTTTCGGAATAAAGTTGTCTAACTGTTGCATATGTGTCTTACCTAACAACCTGTCGGTATTGTATACCATTTTGATGTTCATCTTGTCAGACACTGCAACACGTGGCATCTTGGTACAGAAAACACCTTGGACAAGCTTTTCAAGTGAGAAGGGTTTGATCTGAGAGGGACATGACCTCTAAGTTGCCTCTCACTACTACTACTACTACTACTACTACTACCCTGCACCTCTCCTTCCGACAGTATTTAAGTCTCCGCACTGTCGCTTGATCTTCAGATAGTTCCTGACTATGAAACTGAACTTCTCCAGGCCGAGGGACTGACAACCTCAAATTCTACGACTTTAAGGGTGATGGACTGATTACATCGTCTTCACATCTCTACTGTTCCTGCCTACTTTCTGTATTCGACTGAAGAAGCCTACTGTGTAGGCGAAACGTTTCGGAATAAAGTTGTCTAACTGTTGCATATGTGTCTTACCTAACAATATCATGTCAGGTAATGGGAACAAGCCCATTATCTGTCTCAGTGCTGGTGGAAATGATATTGGGAAGGGTAGGAGAGAAGAGCTGCTATAGATTTCATTAAGTCTAAGGGAGGGATCCCAATCATATGTAGCATCTTGCCTAGAAGGGGAGTAGGAAATGAATGGTTGTCTAGGGCAATTGGTGTAAATTGCTGGCTAGACAGATACTGCAAGGAACTTGCAATCCCATTCATTGACAACTGGAACAACTTTTATGGCAAACATGATATGTATGCAAGGGATGGGGTACATCTCTCTGGGGCAGGGGTGGTAGCACTTGCAGACTCGATTGAGAAGGCCATTGGTGAAATGCCTATGATTTTAAACTGATGGAAGATAGAGGTATGGGTGTGTGTGGGAAACAAGCAGGTTGCAACACTAGGGTTGGAAACAGTAAATGTATAAAAGGCATTCAGCATGAAGTTATAAATAAAGACAATAGAACAGGTCAGCAAACAAAGGGGGACAGCAGAGGGCAGCAAGGGACTAGCTCCCTTAAGGTTTACTATACTAATAGCAGGAGTGTTAGAAATAAGATAGATGAGCTAAGATTAATTGCAAGTGCAGGAAACAGATATTATTGCTATAACAGAGACCTGGCTCAATCTGAAAGATAGAGAGATGCCCTCTGAATGTCACATACAAGGCTATAAATTATTCCACACTGACAGGGTCAACAGGAAAGGTGGTGGAGTAGCGATGTATGTCAGAGACAACTTAAATTGTTGTGTTAGACAAGATATTAAATTAGAAGCGTCAGCCACTGAATCTGTTTGGTTACAGCTTCTCGAGGGCCGAGAAAAACTAATTTTGGGTGTGATTTACAGGGCCCCAAATCTTGATAGGGAGTGCAGTAAACTTCTATGGGACGAAATTCGTAAGGCATCTACATACGAAAATGTTGTGCTAATGGGAGATTTCAACTATAGACAGATTGACTGGAGCAATTTGACAGGAAATTTAGAGTCGGGTGACTTTCTTGACACGATCCAGGATTGTTTTTTAAAACAGTTTGTGACAAAGCCAACTAGGGGAAATAACCTCCTTGACTTGGTTCTTGCCAGTAGGGAAACACTAATTAATAATCTTGAGGTTAATGATGAGCTTGGGGAGAGTGATCACAAATCACTCAGTTTTAATATATCATGGAATTCCCCTAATAATGGCAATCAAGTCTCCGTCCCTGACTTTCGCTTGGCTGATTTCATAGGACTGAAGAATTACTTAGGTGGGCTGAACTGGAATGACCTGACTAAGGGTCAGGTAGGTGGTGATGGTTGCCGATATGATGCTTTCCAGGGCATAGTTCTAGCTGCTCAGTCAAATTATGTTCCAAATAGGGAAATCAGATCAAACAAAAATGATCCTAAATGGATGAACAATAGATTAAAATATCTGATTGGTCAAAAGAGAGGCATATATAGGCAAATCAAAAGAGGAGAGGGGCAATTAAGAAATCGATATATTCAGTTAAAGAGAGAAATAAAAAAGGGAATTAGAAAAGCAAAAAGAGATTATGAGGTTAAAGTTGCAAAAGAATCGAAGACTAACCCAAAAGGATTCTTTCAGGTATACAGAAGTAAGATCAGGGACAAGATAGGCCCACTCAAAAGTTCCTCGGGTCAGCTCACTGACAGTGATAAGGAAATGTGTAGAATTTTTAACACATACTTCCTCTCAGTTTTTACACAGGAGGATACCAGCGATATTCCAGTAATGATAAATTATGTAGAACAGGACGATAATAAACTGTGCACTATTAGGGTCACAAGTGACATGGTCCTTAGGCAAATAGATAAATTAAAACCTAACAAATCCCCAGGCCCTGATGAACTGTATGCAAGGGTTCTAAAGGAATGTAAAGAGGAGCTTAGCACACCTTTGGCTAATCTTTTCAACATATCACTACAAACTGGCATGGTGCCAGATAAGTGGAAAATGGCAAATGTGATACCTATTTTCAAAACAGGTGACAGGTCCTTAGCTTCGAACTATAGACCAATAAGCCTAACCTCCATAGTGGGAAAATTTATGGAATCAATAATTGCCGAGGCAGTTCGTAGCCATCTTGAAAAGCATAAATTAATCAACGAATCTCAGCATGGTTTTACAAAGGGGCGTTCCTGCCTTACGAATTTATTAACTTTTTTCACTAAGGTATTTGAGGAGGTAGATCATGGTAATGAATATGATATTGTGTATATGGACTTCAGTAAGGCTTTTGACAGGGTCCCACATCAGAGACTATTGAGGAAAATTAAAGCACATGGAATAGGAGGAGAAATTTTTTCCTGGATAGAGGCATGGTTGACAAATAGGCAGCAGAGAGTTTGCATAAATGGGGAGAAATCAGAGTGGGGAAGCGTCACGAGCGGTGTTCCACAGGGGTCAGTGTTGGGCCCCCTGCTGTTCACAATCTACATAAACGACATAGATGAGGGCATAAAGAGCGACATCGGCAAGTTTGCCGATGACACCAAAATAGGCCGTCGAATTCATTCTGACGAGGACATTCGAGCACTCCAGGAAGATTTGAATAGACTGATGCAGTGGTCGGAGAAGTGGCAGATGCAGTTTAATATAGACAAATGCAAAGTTCTAAATTTGGACAGGACAATAACCATGCCACATATAAACTAAATAATGTAGATCTTAATATTACGGATTGCGAAAAAGATTTAGGAGTTCTGGTTAGCAGTAATCTGAAACCAAGACAACAGTGCATAAGTGTTCGCAATAAAGCTAATAGAATCCTTGGCTTCATATCAAGAAGCATAAATAATAGGAGTCCTCAGGTTGTTCTTCAACTCTATACATCCTTGGTTAGGCCTCATTTAGATTATGCTGCACAGTTTTGGTCACCGTATTACAGAATGGATATAAATTCTCTGGAAAATGTACAAAGGAGGATGACAAAGATGATCCCATGTATCAGAAACCTTCCCTATGAGGATAGACTAAGGGCCCTGAAACTGCACTCTCTAGAAAGACGTAGAATTAGGGGGGATATGATTGAGGTGTATAAATGGAAGACAGGAATAAATAAAGGGGATGTAAATAGTGTGCTGAAAATATCTAGCCTAGACAGGACTCGCAGCAATGGTTTTAAGTTGGAAAAATTCAGATTCAGGAAGGATATAGGAAAGTACTGGTTTGGTAATAGAGTTGTGGATGAGTGGAACAAACTCCCAAGTACCGTTATAGAGGCCAGAACGTTGTGTAGCTTTAAAAATAGGTTGGATAAATACATGAGTAGATGTGGGTGGGTGTGAGTTAGACCTGATAGCTTGTGCTAACAGGTCGGTTGCCGTGTTCCTCCCTTAAGTCAATGTGACCTGACCTGACTAGGTTGGGTGCATTGGCTTAAGCCGGTAGGAGACTTGGACCTGCCTCGCATGGGCCAGTAGGCCTTCTGCAGTGTTCCTTCGTTCTTATGTTCTTATGTTCTTATGTCTCCAGGAGTGTGCTTCATATTATTCGACTGATGAAGCCTGCAGTGCAGGTTTCAATAAAGATTTCTTGTGTTGCACACGTCTTGCTTTTGCAGACTATCACATTGAGTCTGGTCAGTCACCATTATTAACCTCTTCTCTTCGTTAACACGCAATTTTTTTTTTTTGGTTGCTAAACTCGCTCAACTTTTACGTGGCTCGTCACAAATACTACTTCATAAACTGATACGTAAATAACTTTTACACTATTCCCACATACAGGATGTCATACAACAAAACTACGCAATTCAGCTGAATTCTCGCACAGCGTGGTGTTAAAATAAATCATGATTATGAAAATGGTATACAATACCGACAGGCTGATAAGGAAAACACTTGTGCAACAGTTAGGTATCCCGAAACGTTTCGCCTACGTAGTGGGCTTCTTCAGTACTCGACTGAAGCCTACTATGTAGGAGAAACGTTTCGGAACAGATACGTAACTGTTGCACAAGTATCAAAAAAAATCATCAGTTCAGTATTTCCCTCTTGGTTAAGTAGGCTATGATTGGGGAGGAGGGGAGGGAAGCTCTGGTGGGCCTGCCATGAAAAATCAATAGGGCCGGGGGAATTGAAATAATGGTACGAAAAATCATAGGGGAAGAGAAAAATCATGGAAGAGTCATGGGGAAGAGGCCAATCCTCAGGTTATGCTTAAACTTTATATATCCCTGGTAAGGCCTCATTCAGATTATACTGCACAGTTCTATTCTTTATTCATATACAGAATGGACATAAATGTGCTCGAAAATATACAGAGACTAAATTGATCCCATGTAACAGCCTTCCTAAGAAGATAAGTGTAGGCACTGAATCTGCACTCAGTGGAAAGGCGTAGAATTAGGGAGGATTTGACTGAAGTGTACAAATAGAAAACATGGCTAAAGGTGATATAAATAGCCTGCCGAAAATATATACAAGCCCTGGACTCTTAACAATGGATTTAGGTTGGCGAAATTTAGATTTAGATGGGATTATCAATCAATTTATTTCCACATGATACATTCTTCTGTATGGTATAAACCTTGGTAATATAGATGCCAACAAGTTGGTTTAGAAAGACACGTAAACAAACATTAGGACATATTTATTTGAATGTTTCGGTTCTGGGACCTTGATCGAAGTCCCAGGACCGAAACGTTTTCTAATAAATATGTCCTAGTCTTTCCTTACGTATCTTTCTAAACCATATCATTTGTATAAAATTGGATGACATTACATCTCTCACATGGAAAGCCCCTTAGTTATGCAAAGAATTTCGCTCAAAATGGGAAGTACTGTCTTGACAATATAGTTGTGGACGAGTGGAACAACCTGCTGAGTAGTCAATAAATAGAATTTTGGGTAGCTTTAAAAATCGATTAAATAGATACACGAGTGGGTGTGAATTAGACTTGCTCAACACGGTCCAGTATTCATGCTGCAGCGTTCATTTCTTATGCTCTTATAATAGGAAAGAAGGGAAGCGAGGAAAGATGGGGGGGGGAATAGTAGAGGGAGAGAGGAAAACAATTGTGGGGGAGGAGGGGGAGAGATGAGTGAGGTTGGGAGGACATTACCTGGACTGCATATCATCACATCACAAAGCCGAGTGTAGGGACAAAGACAGTAAGTCTTCCTCGGAGAAATAGTTTCACATGTACAGCAGAGAATCCTACACGGTAGGTAGCATTAAATACACGCCAGGTATTTTTTTTTTTTACTGCATTCACGTCTATCAGCATCAAATAGAGTATTAACGGCTTAAGAATGCTAGGCAACCCACACTGGCGGTGAATTACAGAAGCGGGACAACCACCTACCACTTCATATATAAACACCTGCTTACCTTTTACCGTCTACGTTTACCGGTCCACCATAAACACCTGTACGTTCTCAGCACCTCATTATCCAGCAATACCTCAGTTTCCTTGCTGCTCAAGTCAGGTATATCGTCATTCACCCAAAGTTTTATTTTAACGCTAAAACTCAACTTCTACTGAATTATAAACTCTTCACTCACCTTTAACGAAGTCGTAAGGGTGTAATCCAAAGTCAGCCTAAAACTAATTTTTTGTACTTTTACCACAACCAAAAATCTCAACACTGATGAGAGCGTCACTCACACACCCTCCTCCACATAGTGACTCACGCACACTGACGACACACATGAGCGTACCTGCAGGTGAAATTCCTGAGCCACACTAACTCTCACAAACCTGGCGATGGTCACGCTGCTTCGCACGCACTCAACCTAACTAACCTCTGTAACATTCACGGCCTATTCAAATTCGGTTGTTTACTCTCTACATTGCCTCGGTACTCACGATAAACATCATTTGTAAATATGAATTAAATGCGCTCATGTTGCAAGTTTACATATGTGACCTTCATATCGGTGGTTGCGACATCAACAAATACTGAGGACTGAACAAGATTATATCTATGCCATTACCACGTAAAAAAAAACCACATACCGTGTAGGTACCACACTATTACTCTACTCGAAATCATGGATAAGATCTCTGGAAAATTATTTTGGAAAGAATCAACTACTACGGGGAATACCACCACATATACCGAAAATCATTTTGGTTGTCTACTGATCGAGACAACATGTACAAAATATACAAGCAATGACAGCTAGAAACATCACATGCAATGCAGGTTTACGAAATATGCAAGCAACGACAGCTAGAAACATCACATTATTATTATTATTATAATCAAGGAGGAAGCGCTAAACCCGGAGGATTATACAGCGCCTGGGGGGGGGGATGTGGAAGGCATTCAGGCTTAATTCGGGGAACTGGAGCACAGATCTAATTCCCTAAATCAAGAGCCCCTCACCAACATCAAGGAACCTTCCTTGAGGGGAGAAACATCACATAACTATACAAAAGTAGAAAATGGGGTGATAGGCTGATCTTGAGATTGGCAACTCGACTTAACTACGGACCATCTTCACACGAGGCTTCCTCGTCAACGGAAGTATTACTGAGCACTTGACAACACAATATGTGCAGAATTTTCTCACCCCAACAGCAGAGGTTCTCTTCAACTCGTGGATACAATCTCCCACTACAAATCCACGATACACCATCATCACACAACTCACAGACGATATAATCATCATGTAACCAAATGGAACGAAAATGGAGATGTCTTACTAATCCAGACAAAAATCAAAGTACCACTGGATGGTATCACTGTACAATTGCAAACAAAGGCGGAATAACCATTAGGGAGACGGATGCCTATTGAAGGTCCGAGCACCATCCTGGCTTAGTTGACAGACACTAAGATAATCTCATTATAGACAATTATTATTATTATTATTATTATTATTATTATTATTATTATTATTATTATTATTATTATATTCGCGGGGAAGCACTAAACCCAGTTTAGGAAGGGGAAGGGGAGGTAATCAAGTTTGTCTCGAGAAAGGTAAAGATTGCTCCAATTCTTTGGCAACTCTCTCTGTAGCTAACTGTATCAGTCAAGACTTGTGTCAAAGCACATCAAACTACATTTCTACAAGATGATAATATACCCTGCAACTACTCACAAGACAATAATACACCTAACAACTACTGGCAACAACATCGAACACGGTATGTCTGTCAAGAGTTGAAAACGAGGCACTGAAATCGGTTACATCAGCCTTTGCAACAGAATCGAGATAAAGCAACTGCGCAAACCCCAACAGTGAGACTCAAAATAATAGCTTCACTAACTAATAAAAAGAAAATAGTTATGTAGAATGATGTTATAGATCTAACAAAGAAGACAGCCATGTACAATGTTGTTTTACATCTTACCTAGAAGACAACTAGAAGACAGCTAGAAGACACAGCTTTGATAATAAAGAAATAATACCTAAAACCAAAAATTCTGAGCACTCTGCTATGCAAGACTAGTGCTATGATACTGATGAAGGGCTCTTGATTCAAGAAAATTTAGTTACGCTCACCTTCCTACAATCAAATTCAATTACCTCCCATCCCCAGGCGACGTATAACATGTTAACGGTCAAGCACTCTCCTTTGAATATAATATATTAGTGTGAAGCCTCCAGCGGAATATCCTCCAGACAGCCTCAAACACAGGAGCCTCGCCCAACACAACTAACGCTGACAATATCAACTAACATTCACACTATTAGGCTAAGAACCGAGGGACTAACCATCTACCTAATCTGACGGATTGATCACACAACACTGAACAAAGTGTGTCTATACACGCAACACACAAAACTAAACAAAGTGTCTGGACATACAACACACCACAACACTGAACAAGATGTGTCTGGACACACACCACAACACTGTGAACAAGGTGTCTGGACACGCAACACACCACAACACTGAACAAGGTGTGTATGGACACAACACACCACAACACTGAACAAGGTGTTTGGACACGCAACACACCACAACACTGAACAAGATGTGTCTGGACAGAACACGCCATAACACTGTGAACAAGGTGTGTCTGGACACGCATCACACCACAACACTGTGGATGTTTAAACACTCACCCGGAAACCTTTAATACAACTAAGTGCCTTGTCAAAAATTTTTCCAATTTTTCCCAACAAAGAAATCTTGCTCCCCTCTCCAACCCCGACAACGTCCAGTACAAACACTCAGTGAAAAAAAAAAAAACAGATTACTCGCAGGGGTAAACATGATTTTTACCTGTCACTGTCACTCGCCCATCGGCAGAGGCAATCAACAGCTGTCAAAATGATGAAAATCCAATATCTGACAAAACAAGGCTTTCAATAAACATTTACCACACTAGCCTTATAAGAACATGGACGGAGGAGCACTATAGCAAGCAACATTCGTCAAAATTAGTCATAACTCATAAGATAACCCACTGAAAAGGAACAGGAAGGAGAGGGACACAAATATATTACTTAACATATTCACACACGCTTTAAAAGGCACGACCTGTGATATACCTGCGACCGGCTTATAGGGGTTCTTCAACCCTCGCAGCCCAACCTGAGGCCAGGAATCCTTGTTAACTGTCTGTTCACCCGACTGTTGCTGTTAGCGGCCGCTGGCCTACATACAGTCATCACACGCTAATAGAGGTGCCATTTGGCGGAGGTTGTGGTTCAATTTCTTCTTAAAGACGTCCATATTTCTTCAGGCAATATTTCTCAAAAACCCCAAAGTGTACTGACCACTCAAGTTTAGCACCTCTCTCTACTAACGTACCCTCAAACATAACTTGACATAATATTTCTATATTCTACCTCACCTTTTCTAATGGTTACGCACATACTCCACAGCACAGGATGGGTCACATACAAGAAGTAATCAAGTATGTCAGCCCCGAGCTGGGAGATTTCAGTAGTTCAATGACTCTTGTAGCATTCCACTATGGATTCAATGGCAACAGCAGCTTCAAGGTTTACATTTCAGCAAAGCTGGAATTACTGAAAAAAAAAAACCTTACCGTAGCTGATGAACCCATAGTGGAACGACCGACGTTTTCTCCATCGCCAAACCGAAGCCTCCCAGCTTCATATATACAACTCATCCAGTGTGGTGCAATATGATGAACACACCTAGCTTGGGTTCCCACCTTGTCACTGACATACGGAATAGATTAGCTGGACATTGCAGGTATATTTAATATTAAATAAAAAAGTTACACCCCGGCCATGGCCGCGGAGTGCAGCGAGGGGAAGGATGGGGGGGGGGGGGGTTAGGAGGAAACGACCGCCCTCACAACTTAGTTACTACTGACTGTACCAACAACCACCCTCACAACTCAGTTACTACCGACTATACCAACAACCACTCTCACAACTCAGTTACTACTGACTGTACCAACAACCACCCTCACAACTTAGTTACTACTGACTGTACCAACAACCACCCTCACAACTTAGTTACTACTGACTGTACCAACAACCACCCTCACAACTCGGTTACTACTGACTGTACCAACAACCACCCTCACAACTTAGTTACTACTGACTGTACCAACAACCACCCTCACAACTTAGTTACTACCGACTATACCAACAACCACCCTCACAACTTAGTTACTACTGACTGTACCAACAACCACCCTCACAACTCGGTTACTACTGACTGTACCAACAACCACCCTCACAACTTAGTTACTACTGACTGTACCAACAACCACCCTCACAACTTAGTTACTACCGACTATACCAACAACCACCCTCACAACTTAGTTACTACTGACTGTACCAACAACCACCCTCACAACTTGGTTACTACTGACTGTACCAACAACCACCCTCACAACTTAGTTACTACTGACTGTACCAACAACCACCCTCACAACTCGGTTACTACTGACTGTACCAACAACCACTCTCACAACTCAGTTACTACTGACTGTACCAACAACCACTCTCACAGCTCAGTTACTACTGACTACCAACAACCACTCTCACAACTTAGTTACTACTGACTGTACCAACAACCACTCTCACAACTTAGTTACTACTGACTGTACCAACAACCACTCTCACAACTCAGTTACTACTGACTGTACCAACAACCACCCTCACAACTTAGTTACTACTGACTCTACCAACAACGACTCTCACAACTCAATTGGTTACTGACTTCATAACCAGTTAGAACACAACATGATCTTCCTCAGATGCCCACACATAATATACATAATACACGTAGTCCACGTTCAGTTTTAAGTCACATATACATATTCAGATATGTTCAATTTTAGATACAAATTACACATACATATATAAACACAAACACAGACACAAACACATTTAAAATTAAGTCCTTTCTAAAATTTTCTCTTATAAGTTTAAATATATATTTTTTTCATTTATGTTGATGTAAAACTTAATAATTTTGTACCAAAAAGAACCTTAGAGAACTTATCTAACCTTATTATAACAAGAACAATTTAATTTAGCCTAATCCAACTAAATATATTTTAGATAAGTTTACGATAATTTAATAATAAACATACACAATTCCGAATGATTTTTGCGAAATTATTGCATACACAAGGCACAATACTCGCACCGATCCTGTTCCTCATTCTCATATCAGACATAGACATAGACAAAGATGTAAATCATAGCACTGTATCATCCTTTGCAGACGATACTAGGATATGCATGAGTGTCATCCACTGAGGACA
>NC_091292.1:75900053-75902553 GCF_038502225.1 Cherax quadricarinatus | reverse complement strand
TCTGAGTGTAACACTTATCATTAAATACAAATTTTGCATCAATAATGCAAAGTTTAATTAGTTTAATGATGGTAGGAACTGGCAATGGTAAATCATAATTACCGAGTTCTTCAGATAAGAAACTTAATAAATTATCAACAGGAACTTTCGTAAACAAGGAAGTAACATCAAAACTAACCATGTTACAATCATTTAAGTCAGTCAAGGAGCTTAATTTATCAATTAAATCTAAGTTGTTTTTAACATTAAAGTTAGAAATTTTACCAACAATAGGGCTCAAAATGTTAACAAGCCATTTGGACAATTTATACGAAACTGATCCTATGGAGCTAATAATTGGTCTAATTGGATTACCTGGTTTGTGTGTTTTTATTAGTCCATACATGTAAGGTAAAGATGGATTAGTGGAACTAAATTGTTTAATTAATTCATCTTTGCCTTTCAGTAGAAGTTTTATTGTTTTATTGAAATTGCTGTTAACGGTTTCTAAGGGATTCTTTCTAAGTTTAGAAATACTTAGTAATACTTATAAGTCGGAGTAAGAGTAGAAAAACATGTGTGAGGTGAGGAAATCCCAGCTGTTTTCTCACTGTTTTTTTTCTATATTCTCACGTGTTGAAAAGCCAAAAAAATCGCTTTGCTTTTAAATATATATAAACAAGTTGCATTGGTTCTTGAAACAACACCAGAATATTTACAAAGAATATATATATAATCACAGGCAGATAAAACAAGACCAAACTTACGAGTACGCTTAGAGGGACGTACCAGGCACAGTGACCAGAGACCAGGTTACAGGCACAGACTCCACGTACCAGGCACAGCGACCAGAGACCAGGTTACAGGCACAGACTCCACGTACCAGGCACAGCGACCAGAGACCAGGTTACAGGCACAGACTCCACGTACCAGGCACAGACTAGTGGTGGCAGCAAGTTGAAAGTGTTCATCTTACACCCACACTACCACACTTGTAAGTCATCTTAGAATTTACCTCTAAGAATAGTTCATTATTCTATTTGTGCGATAGTGTTGTGCAGCTTGGCAGTGCAACCCAGACTCAAACGTAGTGTCTGCTGTGTCTGCATACCCAAAATGACTGTTATAATAGAGGTAGCAAAAACTGAGGGATCTATACACGTATATTTTCTCTTTGATCACACCTCTGAGAACAAACAGTCCAGGTCTGAGTCTAACAACATTAACGATGTTAACAAACTAGTTAAACGTTTGAGTCTTTAGAGCATTATTGTCGTGTGAACATATTATTCCAGCGTCTCATTCTTCACATTAATAACGTGTGAACAAACTAGTTCAGCGTCTGATTATTCACATTAATAACGTGTGAACAAACTAGTTCAGCGTCTGATTATTCACATTAATAACGTGTGAACAAACTAGTTCAGCGTCTGATTCTTCACATTAATAACGTGTGAACAAACTAGTTCAGCGTCTGATTCTTCACATTAATAACGTGTGAACAAACTAGTTTAGCGCCTCATTCTTCACATTAATAACGTGTGAACAAACTAGTTTAGCGTCTCATTCTTCACAATATTAACTGAGAGACAGAGACGCGAGAGATACATTCTTTACTAATCAACGGGGGTCGGTAGCGATAGGGTTGTGATGCAAGTTTCTGTGATGGGGTGGTCATGCTATTTTTTGTGATGGGGTCGTGTTCCTAGTTACTGTGATGGGGTCGTGATGCTAGATGTTATGATGGGGTCGTGATGCTAGTTTTTGTGATGGGGTCGTGATGTCAGTTGTGATGGGGAGTGGTGCTAGTTGTTGTGATGGGGTCGTGGTGCTAGTAGTTGTTTTTTTTTTTATTTAAAATACAATACATAGCTTAACATAAAAACCCCTTAAACAAGGGTTGATACACATTGAATATAAACACATTTTGAAACACAATCTCTCAGAACGTACAATAGCAAATAACAAACACAATATTAACAAACACAAGAGGTTACACAAATATACTAGAAAATATCGCTTGTGACAAAACATAACATTAAGAAGATGGGCAATCTTAACCCTATGTACACAAGAACAACAACAAGAACATAACATGTAGGTGACCCCTGTAGCAGGTTCAATAATATAATTAAATCCATAATCCCTTCGGTTATACACTATTTACATAATATTACTGGGACATATTGCCAATGCACAATACAATACAATAAGAAGAATATTATGATAAATATATAAATATATCGGTTACTCACAACCAACACAAATAATCGATAAATGAAAGAACCTACATCACAATCTCATGATAAAACAAAGTACATACTCTTACTCACCTAACCCCCCAGTACATAAGTTCCCTACAGTCACACCCCCCAGTACATAAGTTCCCTACAGTCACACATACTCACCTTACCACAAGTCTTACGAGTTAGCCACAAAACTAGAATAGCCATAAGCATTCCGCACTCATCTACAGGCTATACACATTATATAATATAGCAATAAAATGCTCAGTACAAAC
>NC_091292.1:75847553-75897553 GCF_038502225.1 Cherax quadricarinatus | reverse complement strand
ACAGTGACAGTCAACATTCCCCACAACAACGGTGAGACATTAATAAGAAATAAATATTCATACTTTTGAAACACAAATCTTTTAAAGTTCCCGAAACAAGAGTATTTAAGTCCTTGAAAACACGTCATATAATACAACTGCATTCACCTCGATAGAAGAATATACTACTAACACGGGGAAAAATTCTACGTTTATTTTAAAGGGCAACAGACCCGGTGGAACCTAAAGGTCAGTTTGACCTCCCTGGCAACAGCATCCCAGGAACCCAAGAAGTTGAAAATCATCCTTCACTCATTACGGGGTACGGGTTGGCCTAGGAAAGGTTGGAGGGAGGGAGTAAAGGAGGTTTTGTGTGCGAGGGGCTTAGACTTCCAGCAAGCGTGCGTGAGAGCATTTAATAGTGAATGGAGACAAATGGGTTTTAATACTTGATGTGCTGTTGGAGTGTGAGCAAAGTAACATTTATGAAGGGATTCAGGGAAACCGGCAGGCCGGACTTGAGTCCTGGAGATGGGAAGTACAGTGTCTGCACTCTGAAGGAGGGGTGTTAATGTTGCAGTTTTATAACTGTAGTGTAAAGCACCCCTCTGGCAAGACAGTGATGGAGTGAATGATGAAAGTTTTTCTTTTTCTTGGTGGGAATAGGCCGATGTGTTAAAAAAAAATCTTTCATCCTTCACTCATTACCTTCCATTATAAGGAGAGATCTCTCATCGTTTATTACGTAAAGACTGCACACTGGAAGGTTAAAGTCACAGCTGACTTACGTAAACACACTACAGCTGACTGACATGAACTCGCCACAGCTGATAGCGTACACTAACCACTGCTGACTGATGTATAAACGCTACAGCTGACTGGAATAAACACACCACAGCTGACGTAAATGCTCCACAGCTGAGTAACGTAAACACATAATAGCTGACTGACGTACACTGATCATTCAAGGAATCAGACATGTGAGCTGCTGACTGGTTCAATCCCACCCACCATGCTTAGTGTACTAGCACTTCCGGTCACTCCCTCCCCTCAGCTCAAATGACAGCGCAAAACATTTATTCATGGTGCGCACTGGGCCAGGAGCTGTGACTCGGCACCTGCAACCACAAATAGGTAAGAACACACACACACACACATCTTTCCCTCCTTTCCCATACACACACTTCCCCAAATAGATGATAGAAATACAGTGCACAAGGGACGGCATATTTATTTCTTGCAGAATATCAAGAAATGAGTACGAAAAGTATGCTGAGTGACAAGTGAAAAAATGATGAAAGCTCCAAAGACTGAAACAGAACCAAACTTTCTTCAGAGCTCCACAGCAACAATTGACCATAAAGAATCAAATAATAAAGTTGAAGAAGACACGAGAGTCGCGACTGTTTACATGAACAAGAAATACTACGAGGAACTAAACACAAGATCGAGAGATTCGTGTTTTTTTTTTATAAGAAAAGGGTACACCCTTTTCAGGTGCGAGAAAGAACAGGTAACAAGGAGGGAGGTTGGCCTGTATGTCAAAGAGTCTCTCATTTGCACGGAGATACAGAACACCACAAATGATGTAGTTGAAGTTCTAACAATAAAAATCGTACTTGTATATAAGCCGCCAGATGCAACTTAGCAATAGTTCAAAGAACAGCTATCAAAAATTGACTCGTGTTCGGAAAACCTTCCAACCCCATCCCCAAACATCTTGCTGCTTGGTGACTTCAATCTAAGACATACAAAATGGAAGAATATAGCAAATAATGTTGTAGCAGAAATCCATGGAGGCAGCTCAGCTGAAAAGTCACACACACATGAGCTGCCAAATTTCTGCAATAAACACATCCTAAGTCAGCAGATAGTGGAGCCAACAAGAATGGAGAACACACTTGACCTCATTTTCACATATAACGAGGACCTGGTAAGAAACATAACAGTATCAAAAACAACTAATTCTGATCACAATCAAATCGAAGTCCAGACTTACATGTACAGGGGTCCTGATCAGCAAAATGCATACAGCTATGAGGGTACCTTTACCAAATTCAACTTCAACAACAAGAACATCAACTGGGACCAGGTAAAATATGCCCTAAATGAAACATGTTGGGAAGATATCTTAAATTACATGGACCCTAACCAGGGCCTTGAAAAGATCAACCTCCTGGTAGCTGAAGTATGTTCAAGGCATATTCCCTTAAGAAAAAAGAAGAGAAGGTGTTAACCGGAGAGACAGAGACGCTCCCTCTACAGGAGAAGGCGAAGAATCACTGAACTCCTCGAGAATGCCAGATTATCTGTAACACGGAAGGAAGTGCTAACCAGGGAACAGGAAAATATTGAGCTAAAGTTAAAAGACTCATAAAGGATCTAGGAGAGACAAGAGGAGCTAAAAGCGATTAGTGAAATTGAAAGAAATTCGAGAAATTCGAAATATTTCTTTTCATATGCCAAAAAGAAGGCAAAAACCACTTCTAGTATAGGGCCCCTGCTCAGACAAGATGGATCCTATACAGATGACAACTAAGAAATAAGTGAGATACTGAAATCTCAATATGACTCTGTGCTCAGGAAGCCACTAATCAGTCTAAAAATAGCCACTCCAAACAAATTTTTCATGCATGAGCCCCAAAGCCTTGCCAATGTATGCTAGATTTCTGACATAACCCTACCGGAGAGACAGAGACGCTCCCTCTACAGGAGAAGGCGAAGAATCACTGAACTCCTCGAGAATGCCAGATTATCTGTAACACGGAAGGAAGTGCTAACCAGGGAACAGGAAAATATTGAGCTAAAGTTAAAAGACTCATAAAGGATCTAGGAGAGACAAGAGGACAAAGCAGGTGAAATCGCAGATCTAGAGAGTGTACAGAGATCCTTTACTGCACGTATAAGTTCTGTCAAGCACCTTAACTACTGGGAACGCTTGGAAGCATTTGACTTGTACTCGTTGGAACGCAGGAGGGAGAGATATATCATAATCTACACTTGGAAAATCTTGGAAGGAATGGTCCCAAATCTGCACACAGAAATCACTCCCTACGAAAGTAAAAGACTGGGCAGGCGATGCAAAATGCCGCCAATAAAAAGTAGGGGCGCCATTGGTACACTAAGAGAAAACACCATAAGTGTCCGGGGCCCAAAACTGTTCAACAGCCTCCCATCAAGCATTAGGGGAATTGCCAATAAACCCCTGGCTGCCTTCAAGAGAGAGCTGGACAGATACCTAAAGTCAGTGCCGGATCAGCCGGGCTGTGGCTCGTACGTCGGACTGCGTGCGGCCAGCAGTAACAGCCTAGTTGATCAGGCCCTGATCCATCGGGAGGCCTGGTCATGGACCGGGCCGCGGGGGCGTTGATCCCCGGAATAACCTCCAGGTAACTCCATTAGACTTTGAGAAAGCCATCGACGACATGCCCATGCACTCAGCCCCAGGCCCAGTTCATTAAGAACTACAAGAAACCCCTCTCACGGGCCCTAAGTATGCTATGGAGAAGAAACATAGACACAGGTGAGATTACATAGTCACTAAAATCAACGGATATAGCCCCATTCCATAAAGGTGGCAGCAAAGCAGGAGCTAAGAACTATAAACCAATAGTTTTAACGCCCTACATTATAAAAATCTTTGAAAGAGTTCTAAGAAGCAGGATAGCAAACCTACTGGACTCCCAAAAATTGCACAATCCAGGGCAACATGGTTTCAGAGCAGATCGCTCCTGCCTCTCGCAACTACTGGATCACTATGATATGGTCTTAGATCCACTGGAAAACAAACAGAATGCAGATGCAGTATACACAGATTTTGCAAAAGCCTTTAACAAGTGCGATCATGGTATAATGGAACACAAAATGCGTGCTAAAGGGATAACTGGCAAAGTAGGCAGATGAATCTTCAACTTTCTAACCAATCGAACACAAAGAGTAGTTGTAAAAAGAGTTAAATCGGAAGATGCCATAGTGAAGAGCTCTGTTCCACAAGGCACAGTACTTGCATTTATCCTGTTCCTCATTCTCATATCAGATATAGACAGAGATGTAAACCATAGCACTGTATCATCCTTTGCAGACGATACTAGGATATGCATTGAGGACACGGCAAATCTCCAAGAAGATATAAACCAAGTTTTCCAATGGGCAACGGAGAACAACATGATGTTCAATGAAGACAAATTCAACTACTCCGTTATGGAAAACTGGAGGAAATTATAGGAAGGCCTGAGTATACTACAAACTCTAATCCCTCAACAGAGCGGAAAAGCAATGTGAAGGATCTAGGTGTGGTAATGTGTGTGTGTGTGTGTGTGTGTGTGTGTGTGTGTGTATAGTTCAAAGGGGTAATGCCTGCTGTATTTTGGGCACACGCCCCAGCTCTGAGGAGCTGGATGAGATTTTCACCTTATAATCGGTGATACACACGTAACAATATGTACTGTATATGCCACCTTTATATCAACAATGTATCTCTTAAATTATATATATATATATATATATATATATATATATATATATATATATATATATATATATATATATATATATATATATATATATATATATATATATATATATATATATATATATATATATATATATATATATATATATATATATATATACATATATATATATATATATATATATATATATATATATATATATATATATATATATATATATATATATATATATATATATATATATATGCAATAAGATCACAGTAAACAGGTGATTTCAGAATATGCAAAACAACCACTCTGAAAGAATAGAGAAATTCCAAGCGCTTTCGTGACTACTCACATTATCAAGGAACTATGAAAGTAAAGCATCCAAGGAAGCTATATAAGGGGTCTGGCCAGCACCTCACTATCAGATACCACAATGGTTAAACACCTGACGTGCGCCGACCCAACTTGGATAGGTCCTTTGCACAACTCACCCACAAACTATTCTACCCAAGAAAATTTAAAAATTATTATTTGTCCAGTGTATTATTAAATTCTTCCCAAATTCTATTAATTATAAATGGATCTAATTTATATAAACCAAAGGAAATATTCATATTATTGTCAAAACTGCTTTTTATGAAACAAGATTCAATTATATTCCTGTCGACCATGGACTTGCTTGATACTACTTTCTCAACTTTTTGAAAATCAATTGGATGGTTAAAATCTCTTACATGAATAAATAGAGCATTGGAATCTTGTCCAGTTCTAATGCTATATTTATGTTGTTTTAATCTTAGTTCGAGATTTTTACCAGTTTGACCGTAATAAACTTTATCGCAAATTTTACAAGGTATCTTAGAGACACATCCATCAGCATTTTGGGGGAAATTCTTTATCAAAAGTTTTTTTTACTGTATCAAGATTTTTGAATACAACTTTAATATTAAAAGTCTTAAGAAGAGAAGGCATATCAACCAGGCATATCAAGCTGGTTGTCCCAAAAAGGGACAACCAGCCTTATTCAACTAAAAATATGTTGGTTCTCCCTTACCATGAAAACTTGGTTGATATGCCTTCTCTTCTTAAGACTTTTAATATTAAAGTTGTATTCAAAAATCTTGATACAGTAAAAAAAACTTTTGATAAAGAATTCCCCCCAAAATGCTGATGGATGTGTCTATAAGATACCTTGTAAAATTTGCGATAAAGTTTATTACGGTCAAACTGGTAAAAATCTCGAACTAAGATTAAAACAACATAAATATAGCATTAGAACTGGACAAGATTCCAATGCTCTGGAAATATAAACACATATGCAGTATAATGTGATCCTTTATTGACTACGTTTCGCCCACACAGTGGGCTTTTTCAAGTCACAAACAGAACTACCTGGGATGGAAGGAACGCGAGTATTTATAGTCAGGTTCAGAATGCTGAGGTCAGGTGGAGAATGCTGCATCTAATGATGTACCGAGTGGGGTTATAGAGTCTAAAATCTTGGGTAGCTTGGAAAGGAGATTGGATAAGTTTGTGAGCAGACCTTCTACAGTGTTCTTATGTGGGATAGCGATGAAGAAGTTTCTTGGCAAGTGGTTCAGCTATGTTATAGAAGCCACTATTCTGGTTGAAGTTGTCGGATATAGAAATAAGTGATGATTCCAGGATTCTTCGGTATTGAGTGTTGTCTTCTGTGGCAATAAGTCTTGAGTTTCTGTAGTTTATCAAGTGGTTGTGTGAATTACGGTGTTGTACGCAGGCATTCCTTGTGTCGTCAGACCTGCTTGCGTATTGGTGTTCTGAAATAAGTGTTTGGAGGTCCCTTGATGTTTTGCCCACGTATAACTTGTTGCAGTCATTACAAGGGATTATGTATACCCCTGCAGAGGGTGGAAGCTTGTCCTGTCTATCACTGGTAATGTCCTTGATGGTCGTGGTTGTGGAGGTAGACACTTGAAATGAGGTATTGGAAAAGATGTTGGAAACGTGTTTGGCAATGGAGTTGGTGGGGAGGACTATGTATCTCTTCTCGGCAGTGTCTTCTCTGGGTGTGTTGAAGATGTTTAATGCCCGTCGTCTGCAGTCTCTGATGAAGTGACGAGGATAGTGGAGTTTAGAAAATACTTGTTCAATCATCGTGCATTCTTCTTCAAGAAACTCATTGCTGCAGATTCTGAGTGCACGCAGGAAGAAGCCTATAATTACACCACATTTGGTTTTAGTGTCGTGGTGAGAGTAAAAGTGGAGAAGATCGTTTTGGTTAGTGGGTTTTCGATAGACTTTAAAACGAAGTTCGTGGTCAGCTTTGCAGAGCAGAACATCAAGGAAAGGAAGAGTGTTGTCGACTTCTTCTTCAAGTGTGAACTGGATTGAAGGTTCGACCTGGTTGAGCTTGTCTTGGAGAGCTTTAACATTGAAGCGTTTAGGAATTATGAGGAGAATGTCGTCAACATAACGGAGCCAGGTGACAGACGAAGGAATAATGGTGGAGAAACGTTCGGCTTCTAGATGTTCCATGTATAGGTTCGCCAGGACCGCACTGAGTGGCGAACCCATGGGTAGTCCAAAAGTCTGCTGAAAGAGGTGATTTTCGAAAGAGAAACACGTAAAGCCAACACATAGTTCAACAAGGTCGATGAAATCGCTGGCTGGAATGGGAAGATCAAGTGAATCGTCAATTTTCCTGCGCAAGAGATCGATGGCTTGTGTAGTAGGTACTTTGGTGAATAGGGAAGTCACGTCAAGGCTGGAAAGTTTCTTGTTCCTGATGTTGATGTTGCAAATGCGATTGAGAAGATCACCCGAGTGTTTGAGATATGCTGGACTGATAGTGCCCAAGAGTTTAGAGAGGTGTTTTGCGAGAATTGGTGGGGAGCACTGCCTATTCCCGAGGATATGGGCCTCAGTGGGATACCTGGCTTGTGAGTTTTTGGCAGGCCGTACATCCTGGCAGGTCTGGGGTTGCTGGGTATGGTGTGCAGAAGTTTCTTCCCTTGTTCTGAGCCCCTCAGAATGCGGCGAGTCCTTTGAAGAAAAGTTTTAGTAAGGTTGTCCACTTGGTTAGTTGTGAGAGGTTTGTAGGTATCTGGGTCATTAAGTAGATTGAGCTTTTTGTTCCTGTGATCGTCAGTGTTCATGATAACACCACCTCCTTTGTCAGCGGTGGTGACCCTGATGGTCGTGTCTTCTGCTAAACCTTTGAGTGCATTGATGTAACGTCGAGGTATGATTGGGGAGCTGTGTGTTGAGATGGCTGCTGAGATGATGCCTTGAAGATAGCCTTTTTGGAAGTCGGAGTCATTGTGTCTGTAGTTTTTGGCGATGAAATTGAGGTCTTGTTTTGGTTTCGTAATTCCTGTTGCGAATTTGAGGCCTAAGCTACCCAAGATTTTAGACTCTATAACCCCACTCGGTACATCATCAGATGCAGCATTCTCCACCTGACCTCAGCATTCTGAACCTGACTATAAATACTCGCGTTCCTTCCACCCCAGGTAGTTCTGTTTGTGACTTGAAAAAGCCCACTGTGTGGGCGAAACATAGTCAATAAAGGATCACATTATACTGCATATGTGTTTATATTTCCATTGTGTCGGTATTTTATACCATTTATTTCCATTCCAATGCTCTATTTATTCATGTAAGAGATTTTAACCATCCAATTGATTTTCAAAAAGTTGAGAAAGTAGTATCAAGTAAGTCCATGGTCGACAGGAATATAATTGAATCTTGTTTCATAAAAAGCAGTTTTGACAATAATATGAATATTTCCTTTGGTTTATATAAATTAGATCCATTTATAATTAATAGAATTTGGGAAGAATTTAATAATACACTGGACAAATAATAATTTTTAAATTTTCTTGGGTAGAATAGTTTGTGGGTGAGTTGTGCAAAGGACCTATCCAAGTTGGGTCGGCGCACGTCAGGTGTTTAACCGTTGTGGGATCTGATAGTGAGGTGCTGGCCAGACCCCTTATATAGCTTCCTTGGATGCTTTACTTTCATAGTTCCTTGATAATGTGAGTAGTCACGAAAGCGCTTGGAATTTCTCTATTCTTTCAGAGTGGTTGTTTTGCATATATATATATATATATATATATATATATATATATATATATATATATATATATCTATATATATATATATATATATATATATATATATAGATTGCTAATGTTAGAGTGCCTGATAAACGTTATGAGGTGTGAGTGTGAGGTGAGGTGAGAGAACATAAGAACATAAGAAAGAAGGAACACTGCAACAGGTCTACTGACCCATGCGGAGCAGATCCATGTCCCCCTCCCGGATTAGCCCAATGACCCCCCCCCGGATTAGCCCAATGACCTCCCCCCGGATTAGCCCAATGACCCACCCAGTCTGGTCACCTCCACTCAAGGATGGAGCACGGCACCAGACCCAGCAGCACAAGCTAGTCAGGTCCAACTCACACCCGCCCACACCCACTCATGCATTTATCTAACCTATTTTTAAAACTACATAACGTTTTAGCCTCAATAACTGTACTCGGGAGTTTGTTCCACTCATCCACAACTCTATTACCAAACCAGTGCTTTCCTATATCCTTCCTGAATCTGAGGTGAGGTGAGAGGTGAGGTGAGAGGTGAGAGGTGAGAGGTGAGGTGAGAGGGGAGGTGAGAGGCGAAGTGTGAGATGAGGTGTTCCAGAAAATAAAAGAAGCTTTGAAACGAGAGAAGATAGTAAATGTATGCGAAGACCACACAAGAGTGCTAGGTAGTGTGTGGGAAGATGGGCAGTAGGCTGGAAGGTGGGCAGTGGGTAGGAAGGTGGGCTGTGGGTGGGAAGATGGATAGCAGTGGGTTGGAAGGTGGCCAGTGGTTGGGAAGGTTTGCAGTGGGTTCGAATGTGGGCAGTGGGTGGGAAGGTGGGCAGTGAGTCCTTTTCATAAATTTTTATCAAAACTGATTCATGAACAACTGGGTGTTAGTGTGGCACTTGGTAGTTACACAGTGGGATGGTTACCTGGAGGTTATTCCGGGGATCAACGCCCCCGCGGCCCGGTCCATGACCAGGCCTCCCGATGGATCAGGGCCTGATCAACTAGGCTGTTACTGCTGGCCGCACGCAGTCCGACGTACGAGCCACAGCCCGGCTGATCCGGCACTGACTTTAGGTATCTGTCCAGCTCTCTCTTGAAGGCAGCCAGGGGTTTATTGGCAATTCCCCTAATGATTGATGGGAGGCTGTTGAACAGTTTTGGGCCCCGGACACTTATGGTGTTTTCTCTTAGTGTACCAATGGCGCCCCTACTTTTTATTGGGGGCATTTTGCATCGCCTGCCCAGTCTTTTACTTTCGTAGGGAGTGATTTCTGTGTGCAGATTTGGGACCATTCCTTCCAAGATTTTCAAAGTGTAGAGTATGATATATCTCTCCCTCCTGCGTTCCAACGAGTACAAGTCAAGTGCTTCCAAGCGTTCCCAGTAGTTAAGGTGCTTGACAGAACTTGGATGGTGTTAGTGTTCCACATGATAGTTACACAGTGGGATGGTGTTAGTGTTCCATATGATAGTTACACAGTGGGATGGTGTTAGTGTTCCATATGATAGTTACACAGTGGGATGGTGTTAGTGTGGCACATGATAGTTACACAATGGGATGGTGTCAGTGTTCCACATGATAGTTACACAGTGGGATGGTGTTAGTGTTCCATATGATAGTTACACAGTGGGATGGTGTTAGTGTGGCACATGATAGTTACACAGTGGAATGGTGTTAGTGTTCCATATGATAGTTACACAGTGGGATGGTGTTAGTGTTCCATATGATAGTTACACAGTGGGATGGTGTTAGTGTTCCATATGATAGTTACACAGTGGGATGGTGTTAGTGTTCCATATGGTAGTTACACAGTGGGATGGTGTTAGTGTTCCATATGATAGTTACACAGTGGGATGGTGTTAGTGTTCCATATGATAGTTACACAGTGGGATGGTGTTAGTGTTCCATATGATAGTTACACAGTGGGATGGTGTTAGTGTTCCATATGATAGTTACACAGTGGGATGGTGTTAGTGTTCCATATGATAGTTACACAGTGGGATGATGTTAGTGTTCCATATGATAGTTACACAGTGGGATGGTGTTAGTGTGGCACATGATAGTTACACAGTGGGATGGTGTTAGTGTTCCATATGATAGTTACACAGTGGGATGGTGTTAGTGTTCCATATGATAGTTACACAGTGGGATGGTGTTAGTGTTCCATATGATAGTTACACAGTGGGATGGTGTTAGTGTTCCATATGATAGTTACAGTGGGATGGTGTTAGTATTTAATATGATAGTTACATAGTGGGATGTTGTTAATGTTGCATATGATAGTTACACAGTGGGATGGTGTTAGTGTTCCATATGATAGTTACACAGTGGGATGGTGTTAGTGTTCCATATGATAGTTACACAGTGGGATGGTGTTAGTGTTCCATATGATAGTTACACAGTGGGATGGTGTTAGTGTTCCATATGATAGTTACACAGTGGGATGGTGTTAGTGTTCCATATGATAGTTACACAGTGGGATGGTGTTAGTGTGGCACATGATAGTTACACAGTGGGATGGTGTTAGTGTTCCATATGATAGTTACACAGTGGGATGGTGTTAGTGTTCCATATGATAGTTACACAGTGGGATGGTGTTAGTGTTCCATATGATAGTTACACAGTGGGATGGTGTTAGTGTTCCATATGATAGTTACACAGTGGGATGGTGTTAGTGTTCCATATGATAGTTACACAGTGGGATGGTGTTAGTGTTCCATATGATAGTTACACAGTGGGATGGTGTTAGTGTTCCATATGATAGTTACAGTGGGATGGTGTTAGTGTTCCATATGATAGTTACACAGTGGGATGGTGTTAGTGTTTCCATATGCTAGTTACACAGTGGAATGGTGTTAGTGTTCAATATGATAGTTACAGTGGTATGGTGTTAGTGTTCCATATGATAGTTACAGTGGGATGGTGTTAGTATTTAATATGATAGTTACATAGTGGGATGTTGTTAATGTTGCATATGATACTTACACAGTGGGATGGTGTTAGTATTCCATATGATAGATACACAGTGGGATGGTGTTAGTGTTCAATATGATAGTTACATAGTGGGATGTTGTTAATGTTGCATATGATAGTTACACAGTGGGATGGTGTTAGTGTTCCACATGATAGTGACACAGTGGGAATAAGAGTTAGCTATAGTGGGTGAGTAGGTGGGCGGAGATGGGAGCCTGTTGGCTGACTGGCTAGTTGGCTGGTGATTAACTGGTTGACTGCTGGGTGTTTGGCTGGTGGTGGACGGGTGACTGGTGGTTGGCTGGTAGTTGGCTGATGGTTGTCTGGTGGCTGACTGGTGGATGGCTGGTGACTGACTGGAGGTTGGCTGCTGACTGATTGGACTGGTGACTGACTGGTAGTTGGTTGGTGGTTGACTGGTTAATGACTGGTGGACTGGTGACTGACTGGTAGTTGGTTGGTGGTTAACTGATGAATCACTGGTGGTTAGACTGCTATTGTTTTTAACGTCCAAAAACAGCCTAAATAACACGAGTTGAGGAGAACAGTTTGTTATTGTTAGTTCAAGTGCGTCACCTTCCCACCATACTTGTCTTTCTCTCATTCATTTAGGTTTACCACTCCCTCCTTTATCTCCCCCTCCCCCTTGTACCTTCTACACCTCTCCCTCCCTCTCACTCTCTCTTTTCCAGTCTCTCTTTCCTTCGCCCCGTCGCTCATGCTGCGTCCCTCGCCCTCTCATCCCTCTCCTTCACCATTCTCTCTCTCTCTCTCTCTCTCTCTCTCCTTTCCCATCTCCCTCCTCTCTCTCAGCCCTTCATTAAATTAACATGTTCATTCTATCCTATTCACTCTCATGCTTCATCCATCGCCCTAATTTCATGTATCACGCTAAATGTTCAGTCTCAGCCAACAATTAAATCTCGCTCCTAAGCACCAGGCGCTTAACTCTTCCCCTACTGAGCATTATTCAGGTGCTTAACTCTTGCCGTACTGAGCATTACTTAGGTGCTCAACTCTTCCCGTACTGAGCATTATTCAGGTGCTCAACTCTTGCCGTACTGAGCATTATTCAGGTGCTCAACTCTTCCCGTACTGAGCATTATTCAGGTGCTCAACTCTTCCCGTACTGAGCATTATTCAACACAGGCAGCAGGTTGGCAGGCAACCATCCAGGGAGCTACTACCGTCTTGTCACATGAATGTGTAATGAAAGTTTGTTCAATGTTTTACACACTAGCAAGACTGCGGTTCTTGTCTTCCTTTCTCATGAAAACTAAAACAGGAAATTATTATTACAAACCTCTTACACTCAGACATAGCCCCACTCCACAAAGGGGGCAGTAAAGCAATAGCAAAGAACTACAGACCAATAGCACTAACATCCCATATCATAAAAATCTTTGAAAGGGTCCTAAGAAGCAAGATCACCACCCATCTAGAAACCCATCAGTTACACAACCCAGGGCAACATGGGTTTAGAACAGGTCGCTCCTGTCTGTCTCAACTATTGGATCACTACGACAAGGTCCTAAATGCACTAGAAGATAAAAAGAATGCAGATGTAATATATACAGACTTTGCAAAAGCCTTCGACAAGTGTGACCATGGCGTAATAGCGCACAAAATGCGTGCTAAAGGAATAACAGGAAAAGTCGGTCGATGGATCTATAATTTCCTCACTAACAGAACACAGAGAGTAGTCGTCAACAGAGTAAAGTCCGAGGCAGCTACGGTGAAAAGCTCTGTTCCACAAGGCACAGTACTCGCTCCCATCTTGTTCCTCATCCTCATATCCGACATAGACAAGGATGTCAGCCACAGCACCGTGTCTTCCTTTGCAGATGACACCCGAATCTGCATGACAGCGTCTTCCATTGCAGACACTGCAAGGTTCCAGGCGGACATCAACCAAATCTTTCAGTGGGCTGCAGAAAACAATATGAAGTTCAACGATGAGAAATTTCAATTACTCAGATATGGTAAACACGAGGAAATTAAATCTTCATCAGAGTACAAAACAAATTCTGGCCACAAAATAGAGCGAAACACCAACGTCAAAGACCTGGGAGTGATCAAGTCGGAGGATCTCACCTTCAAGGACCATAACATTGTATCAATCGCATCTGCTAGAAAAATGGATAATGAGAACCTTCAAAACTAGGGAGGCCAGGCCCATGATGACACTCTTCAGGTCACTTGTTCTATCTAGGCTGGAATATTGCTGCACACTAACAGCACCTTTCAAGGCAAGTGAAATTGCTGACCTAGAAAATGTACAGAGAACCTTCACGGCGCGCATAACGGAGATAAAACACCTAAATTACTGGGAGCGCTTGAGGTTCCTAAAACTGTATTCCCTGGAACGCAGGCGGGAGAGATACATGATTATATGAACATCAAAATGGTATACAATACCGACAGGTTGGTAGGTAAGACACATAGGCAACAGTTAGGCAACTTTATTCCGAAACGTTTCGCCTACACAGTGGCTTCTTCAGTCGAATACAGAAAGTAGACAGGAACAGTAGAGATGTGAAGACGATGTAATCAGTCCATCACCCTTGAAGTCGTAGAATTTGAGGTTGTCAGTCCCTCAACCTGGAGAAGTTCAGTTCCTGACTATGGAACTGAACTTCTCCAGGCTGAGGGACTGACCTCAAATTCTACGACTTCAAGGGTGATGGACTGATTACATCGTCTTCACATCTCTACTGTTCCTGTCTACTTTCTGTATTCGACTGAAGAAGCCACTGTGTAGGCGAAACGTTTCGGAATAAAGTTGCCTAACTGTTGCCTATGTGTCTTACCTACCAACATGATTATATACACCTGGAAAATCCTAGAGGGACTAGTACCGAACTTGCACACGAAAATCACTCACTACGAAAGCAAAAGACTTGGCAGACGATGCACCATCCCCCCAATGAAAAGCAGGGGTGTCACTAGCACGTTAAGAGACCATACAATAAGTGTCAGGGGCCCGAGACTGTTCAACTGCCTCCCAGCATACATAAGGGGGATTACCAACAGACCCCTGGCCCTGGCAGTCTTCAAGCTGGCACTGGACAAGCACCTAAAGTCGGTTCCTGACCAGCCGGGCTGTGGCTCGTACGTTGGTTTGCGTGCAGCCAGCAGCAACAGCCTGGTTGATCAGGCTCTGATCCACCAGGAGGCCTGGTTACAGACCGGGCCGCGGGGGCGTTGACCCCCGGAACTCTCTCCAGGTAAACTCCAGTCCAGGTTTATTATTAACTCATCTTAACTTTGTCGTGTGTTTCCTAAGAGTTGTTTGTCTCGTAACACTGACTTTCCTAAACATGGGAGGCAGGAGCTGAGACCAAGCCGCTGGAGCGATGATAGTCTGGATTATTCTCAGATACAATTCTTGTGATATGTCAAAACTTATTAGGGATAAAAATATGATACCAGGAATTATGAGCCAATATCCAAAATTTGCTTGTAAGATAAAGTACATTTATACAAAGATAATATTTTAAATACTGTAGTGCACTTGTTAACTCCTTTACGCTCCAGTTGCTAGGCTTGTGTATATTCATACTGTCTCAAACTACCGTCCACAGGATGGATATAGGGTATACATTATCCATAAGATGGATATGGGAGTGCACAATAAACTAGTCACTACCCTCAACATGTTGACTGTAGGGTGCATAATAAAGGTGCTGCTCTCGTCTACAGGATAGTATGGCGTACACAATAAACAAGTCTAACCGCCAGAAATATCACTAACAAAAGTGCGTAGAGCACAAGGAGAAATATAATATGCTAGAAAATTACGAAATGCTAGAAAAGCTTCTTTGGCTGCCATCACATGTTGTCATCAGAGGGAATTACAGAGCTGGTTGACTTGCAGCGTCAGCAGCAACACAAGAAAATATTGCACCAGATTACCGGGAAAAATAATACTTGCAAATCTAAAGAGTGAGTTCAGCGAGAGAGGTGCACGTCAGTAAACACTGAACCCGTAGATCATTACAAGAGAGATGCACGGAAAGAAACACGTGTGTGGGAATTATTACGTTCGTAATAATATTGGTAGAATTACCGACAATATGTTAGGTAAAGACGACACATGTGGCGACACATTGTGGCAACGTTTCGCTCTCCAGGATCTTTGTCATACCGTAACGACTTGATAAAGCTCGTGGTGAGCGAAACGTTGCCACAATAAAATGTCGCATTAGTTACACATGCGCCCTTTTACCTAACATATTATGTTTGTGGAAAACGCTAAATACTTTTAAAATAAGAAAGATGAAAATAGAAGAGAGGATGGTGGCCAGGAATTTTTTTTGAGGTTACCTGTCTATGTTGCAGGTTGACCGAGCGACTCCAAGAGCAGGATAAACACACACACACACACACACACACACACACACACACACACACACACACACACACACACACACATACACACACACACACCCAATCCAGCCCTTAGAATATAGCAAAGAACAGGAATTTGGAAGGATGAAACAGTCACAGATGGAGTTATTATCACAATTTGTGTGTGAACTGTTTCAGTTGTAATGTAGCGTCTTGTATGGCGGTATGTTCACTCACAGGATGACTGGTGCTCAGCAATAACTCGCCGCTCTAGGAAAAAACATAAAAAAACTAAATAAATCTTGTTCTCCTTACTTGCCTTTTACGCCTCCCCCTACCCCCCTCTCCTACCCTCCTCTCCTACCCTCCTCTCCTACCCCCCTCTTCTACCCTCCTCTCCTACCCCCCGTTTCCCCCATCCCCCAGTACACACGAAACACACAATAATGTTATTATATCATCTGCAAGAAAATAATAGGGTGGATAACAAGAACTTTCTAAACAAGCGATGTCAAGCAAATGATGATACTCTTCAGGTCACGTGTTCTCTCCAGGCTGGAATATTATTGTGTACTAGCAGCCCTTTTCAAAGCAGGCAAAAATTTCCAAACTGGAAAATATACAGAAAACCTTCAGAGCTCGTATAAACTCCACCTAGATTACTGGGAGCACTTGAAGTCCCTAGAATTGTACTTCTTAGAATGTAGGCGAGAAAGATAGATCATAATCTATATCTGGATGATTCTGGAGGGATTGGTCTTAAACCTGCACACCGAAATTACTACTTATGAACACAAGAGGCTTGCCAGACAGTGCAGGATACCTCAGCAGAAAAGCAGGGAAGTGACGAGTACACTAGAGAACTCAAAGTGAAAAGGGACCACGACTCTTCAACAGCCTCCCTTCATGCATAAAGGGGATCACCAACAGAACCACTGCTGTCTTCAAGAGGGTACTTGACAAATTCCTCAAAACAGCTCCTGATTAGCCGGACTGTGGTGCATATGTTGAACTACGGGTGGTGGGTACCAACAGCTTAATCTATCAGGCCAGAAACCAGGAGACCTGGTCTGGAACCGGGCCACGGGAGCGATGACCTCCAGGTAACTTCCAGGTAACCCTGCTTTCCTTTCCTCCCCCAGCCCTAGCATCCACTATCCCGTTGTCATCTTTCATCTATATCTCCCTGCCCCTCAGCATCCATATCTCCCTGCCCCTCAGCATCCATTCCTCCTCTCCTAGTATTCATTTCTCCGTGTACCTCACAACTTACCTGTGCTTCCTTTCCCACCGTCCCATTACACCCTACATTGAAGGCTTCTCCCACCCTTCTCACTCAATTCATTCCTACCTTCCCCTCGCTCCCTTTCGTCTCCATTCAACGTAATCTCCTCTCTCTTTAAATATTTTTTTTTCCTTATTTTTGTAGCTTTTTATTTTTCTTGATCGGCCGGTCACATTTCACCCCCTCCCCTCTCTTTCTCTCCTTCTCTCACTAGCTCCCTCCCCTCCTCTCAGGTTCCCAGGTAAGTAGGTACCTTCCTCTGTGTTACTGAGACGGTCAATTATACTTGGTGAGTGAACCCTTGAGAGTCACTCAGCTTCACTGCTCTTTGTACACACCTCTCACTCATCACTATACTAGTTGTGTTTGTACTGCAGCTGTCTTTGTTGTACTTGTAGTGGTTGTTGTTTGTGCTGCAGCTGTCTTTGTTGTACTTGTAGTGGTTGTTGTTTGTGCTGCAGCTGTCTTTGTTGTACTTGTAGTGGTTGTTGTTTGTGCTGCAGCTGTCTTTGTTGTACTTGTAGTGGTTGTTGTTTGTGCTGCAGCTGTCTTTGTTGTACTTGTAGTGGTTGTTGTTTGTGCTGCAGCTGTCTTTGTTATACTTGTTGTAAGTGTTGTTTGTGTTACAGCTTTGTTGTACTTGTAGTTGTTGCTTATGTTACCCCTTCGTATTGTGCTGTGACATAACTTTGATTTACCTGAAGGACGCTTCCGGGGTCAGCGCCCTGCGGCCCGGTGACAGACCAAGTATCCTGGAGGATTAAACCGTGATCAACCAGATTGTTACTGCTGGCCGCAGGCAGTGCAACGTACGAACCACAGCTCGGCTGGTCAGCAACTGATTAGAGGAGCTTGTCCAGTTCCCTCTTGAAGACAGCCAGAGGATTTTCAAAGTGCAAATTATTATGTAGTTATCTTTCCTATGTTCCAAGGAATACAGTTAAAGGGACTTCAAGCATTCCCAGTAGTTCAGATGCCCAGCCTGCCTTGAAGGTGGCCGTTATACACAGCAGCATTCTAGGCTGGAGTGAACAAGTGACAGTGGCTCAGCATCTCTCGTCTTGAACGTTCTAGTTATTCAGCCTGTCAGTTTTCTTTCAGCAGCAATAGCATCACTGTTGTGATCTTTGACCGAGATCTGACATCATTACTCCTGAGTCTCACACACTGGGCTATCGCTCTATTCAGTGATTTGAATAACAGAGCAACTGAAACTTTTCATCCTGAAATAGTATACTGTTGTCTGAGGTCCATTGGAAAACTTGACTTATATCAGCCTTAAGATTCGCTATTCTTCGACGGACATCACTCTGAAAAAGATTCTGGTGTCATCAGCAAAGTATATTAAGGGGCTACGATTTATGTCCTTGTCAATATCAGATATCAGAATGAAAAACATAAGAGCGAGGCGAATACAGTGCCTTGAGGAACAGAGCTTTTCAGTGTGGTAGCCTCTGATTTCACTGTTTATTACTACTCTCTGAGTTATATTTATTAAGGAGTTACATATCTTCCCACTTTTCCGGTTATTCTTTTTTTTCACGCGTTCTGTGAGCGATCATGCCATAGTCGCACTTGTCGAATAGTTTTGAAAAATCACTTCATACTACATTAACATTTCGTCTGTCTTCGAGAGCATCCAGGACTCCATCATAATGATCTAGCAGCTGTGAAAGGCAGGCGCGACCTTCCGTAAATTTATTCTGCTCTTGGGTGAGCAATTTTTGCGATTATATTTGATTTGGCAATCTTGCTTCTTAGGATCCATTCAAAGATTTTGATAATGTGTGATATTTGCGATACTGATTTAGTTTTTTGCAATTGCTTTATTGCCTCATTTGCGAAGTAGGATAATATTAGTGATTTTCAGTGACTGTGATATGACGCCTGATATGAGACTCGTTGTAAGTGTTGCTTCTGTTACAGTTGTCTTTGTTGTACTTGTAGTTGTTGCTTATGCTACCCCTTGGTATTGTGTTGTGATATACCTTTGATTTACCTGAAGGACGCTTCCGGGGTCAACGCCCTGCGGCCCGGTGCCAGACCAAGTATCCTGGAGGATTAAGCCCTGATCAACCAGACTGTTACTTAGAGCCTGCAATTGTGGTTTCCTACAATTTTTAGTGAATACAGAATTCCACGAGTCTAGGCCTGGAGCAGAATGCAAGGGCATGCTGTCGATGGCTTCTTCGAAGTCAACTGGGAAGAGGACTACATCGGAAGCTGTGATGTTGGCAGTTTTTTGAGTCTCATTCATGAAAAATTTGTAGACTGGTAAACAGTTCACTAAATACAGTCGCGTTGTAATTCAGTATTTCACGCATTTCTTTATTGTCGTCAGTGTATGTTCCATCTTCTTTACGTAAAGACTCTATACTGGCTGTGGTTTTTGAGCTGGATTTTTCATGAAGATCTGGGATTTCTTCTTATATCATTTATGGCTCTTTGCTCCCTGTGTCTTTATATGAAGCAGTCAGTTTTTGTCTCTCCCCTCCCTCTCTCTGTTTTTCTCTCTCCTTCCTCTCTCTCTCTCCAGTTTGAATTTTCTCAGTTGTTGTACAGGTATGTATCTGTAGCACACTTCCAGCGCCAATGTTCTCATCCTCCCGAGGAACCGGTTTACATTGGTTATGTTGTCAACGCAGCGCATCTCACTAATTTCGTGATTTAGTTAGTCCCAGTTTTTTTTTTTTTTTCTTTTGGTTGAAGTGAAATCAGTTGATATCACTCTCATGATTTATCAGGTTTCTCATCTCCAGACCACTGTGCACGCAGGTCTGTACCTCATTTATAATGAGGGACATAAGGAGTCGAAGACTCCTTATGTCCCAGATTAGCTCCTCATTATATACAAGATCTAAGATGTTTCGTAGTCTGGTCGGTTCAGCAATCTTCTGGTTTCAGGCAAGTTTCCCCGTCTTCTAATACCATGTTCATTTGTCCACTATATCTACCTTGTCTATAATTACTATCGCATTTGCTTTGTCTGCTTTCGTAAGGTGAAGTCCAGGATCTTTCCTTAATGTATCGTATAACTTAACACATCTTTGAGGACAACTGAACACAACTGTCAGCAAAGATTTAAGTTATACCATGAATTAAGGAAAGATTCTAGACTTCACCTTACCAAAGCAGACAAAGCAAATGCGATAGTAATTATAGACAAGGTAGATATAGTGGAAACTGTGACATACCTGTGACAGGTTTTGAGGATTTTTTTCCTGACATCCCAGTCTGAGGCCAGACTTCCATGTTGACTGCTTAATCAACTAGACTTGCGGCTTGCGGTCCGCTTATATCAATGTCATAAATGATTTATGATATCATGATAACATGTAATAACGCCGACAGAATTGGAAGCCATGGCAAGCCAGTTCTAACCTCACAGGTTACAGCTTTCAGCGCTACACCTGACTTAAAAAGATTCAGCCAGGTAGGTACATTTTTATATCTTAGGAAGGTTAGCAAGGGCCTCCCCTGGGGTTTATTAAACACACACGACACTTCCTTTACCTCTGATATACCTCTGATGAGTTCCAAGACTTCTTCTACTCCCGGAGCCCGGCCAAGGGCCAGGCTCGTCTGATGTTTGCCTGGTCAACAAGGATGTTGCTGCTGGTGGCCCGCTGCCCCACATATCCATCAAAACCTGGTTGATCTTGGCACCTGATGAAGATAAATGTTCAGTTTCCTCTTAAAGACTTGTACACTTGCCCCAGCAGTGTTTCTGATATCTTCTGGTAAGATGATGTTGAATAGTCTGGGACCCCGGATGTTGATACAGTGTTCCCTTATTGTGCTCACTGCACCCCTGCTTTTCACTGGGTTTACCTAATACTTCCTCCCATATCTCTCACTCCAGTATAATATGGCAGTGTGCAGTTTTGGGACAAGGTCCTCAAGTACTTTCCAGGTATATATTATTATGTATGCTCAATAATAACCTACATGCGGGTTATTATTGAGCACTGACAAGTGTTCATTACTCTTCATTTATCCACTATCTTTCTTCCGCTCCAGTGAGTACGTAATTTAACATTCAAAGACGTTCACAGTAATTTAAATGCTCTATGCGGCCGTAAACGATCTCTGTTATTTGTTCCAGCTCTGATATTTCTCCTGCCCTGAACGGGGCCGTCAACACTGAGCAGTTGTAAGAAAAAAAAGGTAGAAAAACATAGGTGTGGTATGAGTAGATCTTGACCACTGATACAACAGTGTCTCGACATGACCTGATCTGCCTCAGTAATACACACATGTATGTTCTGAACTTGTGTACCATTTTGCATAATTTATGTATGAAAGACGGGGTGGTGGGAGAAATGGAATACTCATATAACATCAAGGAGAAATCTCAGTATTTTTCCTAGAAGCTTTAATATTTACTTCTCTGAGGCTGTGGGTCCCCCACATCTGCACCTGGACGAGGGATGGTGGTGGTGGAGGGATGTGGTGGCGGAGGGATGGTGGTGGTGGAGGGATGGTGGTGGTGGAGGGATGGTGGTGGAAATAGTGGTGGTGGTGGAAAGTGGTACTGGTGGTGGTGGAGGGGTGGGGGTGGTGGAGGTAGTGAAGGGATGGTGTTGGAGGCAGTGGTAGTGGTGAGGGTGGTGGAGGTGGTGGAGGTAGTAGTGGGGGTAGTGGAGACAGTGGTGGGGGTGGTGGAGGTAGTGGTGCGGGTGGTGTAGGTAGTGGTGCGGGTAGTGGAGGTAGTGGTGGGGGTGGTGGAGGTAGTGGTGGGGGTGGTGGAGGTAGTGATGGGGGTGGTGGAGGTAGTGGTAGGGTGGTGGAGATAGTGGTTGTGGGGATGGTGGTGGAGGTTGTGAAGGGATGGTGGTGGTGAAAGTGGTGGTAGTGGTGGTGAAGATGGTGAGCGTGTGACTTACTTGGTTCAGGAGTCGCCGTCACTAACACAGGATGTGGTCAAGACAACGACACACAACATGTAATTTCTGCTGTGTACCATCCGCCTGTAAGCTCCCCAGCACCGCTATAAGACCATCCCCACTCCCTGGAAGTACAGGTATTTCCGCTGATAGCGCACTCAGCTCACAAACGGTGGTCCGTGGTTCGATCCCCGGTACGAGTGGAAAGAGTGGGCGTGTTTCCTTAAGACACCTCCTGTCCCTGTTCACCCTGTTCTCCCACACCAGTTAGCCGACTGGTGTGGGTCGCATCCTGGGGACAAAATTAACCTAATTTGCCGGATATGTCAGCTATGGTCTGTATAAGTTGTATCACGTACTTGTAGACAAAGATTATTATTATTATTATTATTATTATTATCACACAAGCCTGGTCCACCACCACACACATACCCATGCCTGTTATTTCTAAGCCCTCTATTATTCCCTTCTTTACTATATTTTTTAGTATCCTAACCAGTATACCAGTCAGCAGTACCTGTTTATAGTTTAGTGTTTCTCGTTTATTTACCTTCTTGTTCACTAGAATCACACTTTGAGTTGTCTTGGTCTTAGCAACTTCTATATCCTAGACTAGGAGTCGCACATTTATTGTGTTCATTCTAGCATTACCTGAGATGACATCCTGTCTGGTCCAACCGTGTTCCTTGTCTAATGTAATTTCGTCAATGTAATTCCCTCTAGTTTTTTATACCTTTTCCTATACCTCCTCCTGGAATACCCCTTAATTTTGTTCGGTTCTTTTCATCGCTTCCTGTTATTCTCTGTCACTCGCGTCCTTCTTAATTCATTACCTGCTTTCTTACTGTCATCTTCCCTCTCGTGTGTCTGTATATCAGCTTCGGACAATGATTTAGCTGTCGCTGCTATGTTGTTTTCCAATCATCTTTCTGTATTATTTCTTATTCTGTTATAGTCAATCCTAGTTCATCTGTAAGTTTTCTGTTTGTCTTCCTCTTCCTCCGTCTTCTTTTTTTTCAATTCCTAAAACTTATTTTTTGCCTCACTGTTGTTCCTTGCAAACTCTAGCTTTGTCTGTTCTACTTTGTTGGTACAAACTGTGGCTTCCTATTACGTAATAATATCATTTAGAAAAAAAAAACCGATGCAGCTCACGGACTCGCCGATTTGTTTGCAAGAGTCGAGTTTCGACTCCTGGTCCCTCCTCCACGCCCAGCATGCTTCCTGGTTTGTCTGTATAGACTATGCCTCTACCACTTGAGGTTCGTTCCGCTTTGTTACCACCATAATACTTGAAAAAAAGTGCTTCCTCACATCCTGTCACTTACCAATGTTTTCAGCTTCCATCTATATCCCCAGGTTCCCGATCCTTCCATTTTCTTTTTTTACACAGATCAATTTGACAGACTAAGAGCTGCTATCATATCTCAGCTCATTTCAAAACTTATCTGAGGTATACTACCACCCTCCCCAGGATACGACTCACAAACGTCGACTAACACCAGGTACCTACTTACTGCTACATAAACAACAGTAAATAGGTTTCCACTCGCCCGGGGATCAAACAGTGGACACTCAGTATGTGAGCTGAGTGCGCAACCAACCCAGCCAATCTGTCCTCATAAGCCATATCAATTCGTCTGAGTATCTGTATACCATAATTATGTACCTGCATGTGTGTGTGGGCGGGAGGGACAGGCTTGAGTATAGAAAAATAAACCGTGATTTAAGATAGCGTCAACGAAGAAAAAAAAAGGTGCTAAAACTGTAGTACCACTGAAGGAGTGATGACATTATGATGATGAGTGTGAGACGGGCGAGACTTGAGTCTATAATATATGAGTGTGTTGTTTCCTCTTCTTGAAGGTTATGAGACAGAAGCTTTTTCGAGGAGGTGCCACGTCAGCCTCCATTAACATTTGTCAACCACCAATACAAGGGTAAATTTATTCTCATTTTACCACCAAAGATAAACTTTAACGATTTTAAGTAGTTTTAAAGTGAGTGTTGCTGGAGTGTTAATACGAGTGAGTGTTGCTGGAGTGTTAATACGAGTGAGTGTTGCTGGAGTGTTAATACGAGTGAGTGTTGCTGGAGTGTTAATACGAGTGAGTGTTGCTGGAGTGTTAATACGAGTGAGTGTTGCTGGAGTGTTAATACGAGTGAGTGTTGCTGGAGTGTTAATACGAGTGAGTGTTGCTGGAGTGTTAATACGAGTGAGTGTTGCTGGAGTGTTAATACGAGTGAGTGTTGCTGGAGTGTTAATACGAGTGAGTGTTGCTTGAGTGTTAATACGAGTGAGTGTTGCTGAAGTGTTAACAGAAGTGAGTGCTGCTGGAGTGTTAATACGAGTGAGTGTTGCTGAAGTGTTAACAGAAGCGAGTGTTGCTGGAGTGTTAACAGAAGTGAGTGTTACTGGAGTGTTAATACGAGTGAGTGTTGCTGGAGTGTTAACAGAAGTGAGTGTTGTTGGAGTGTTAACAGAAGTGAGTGTTGCTGGAGTGTTAACAGAAGTGAGTGTTGCTGGAGTGTTAACAGAAGTGAGTGTTGCTGGAGTGATAACAGAAGTGAGTGTTGCTGGGGTGTTAACAGAAGTGAGTGTTGCTGGAGTGTTAACAGAAGTGAGTGTTGCTGGAGTGTTAACAGAAGTGAGTGTTGCTGGAGTGTTAACAGAAGTGAGTGTTGCTGGAGTGTTAATACGAGTGAGTGTTGCTGGAGTGTTAACAGAAGTGAGTGTTGCTGGAGTGTTAACAGAAGTGAGTGTTGCTGGAGTGTTAACAGAAGTGAGTGTTGCTGGAGTGTTAACAGAAGTGAGTGTTGCTGGAGTGTTAACAGAAGTGAGTGTTGCTGGAGTGTTAATACGAGTGAGTGTTGCTGGAGTGTTAATACGAGTGAGTGTTGCTGGAGTGTTAACAGAAGTGAGTGTTGCTGGAGTGTTAATACGAGTGAGTGTTGCTGGAGTGTTAACAGAAGTGAGTGTTGCTGGAGTGTTAACAGAAGTGAGTGTTGCTGGGGTGTTAACAGAAGTGAGTGTTGCTGGAGTGTTAACAGAAGTGAGTGTTGCTGGAGTGTTAACAGAAGTGAGTGTTGCTGGAGTGTTAACAGAAGTGAGTGTTGCTGGAGTGTTAATACGAGTGAGTGTTGCTGGAGTGTTAACAGAAGTGAGTGTTGCTGGAGTGTTAACAGAAGTGAGTGTTGCTGGAGTGTTAACAGAAGTGAGTGTTGCTGGAGTGTTAATACGAGTGAGTGTTGCTGGAGTGTTAATACGAGTGAGTGTTGTTGGAGTGTTAACTGAAGTGAGTGTTGCTGGAGTGTTAATACGAGTGAGTGTTGCTGGAGTGTTAACAAAAGTGAGTGTTGCTGGAATGTTAATACGAGTGAGTGTTGCTGAAGTGTTAACAGAAGTGAGTGTTGCTGGAGTGTTAACAGAAGGGAGTGTTACTGGAGTGTTAATACGAGTGAGTGTTGCTGGAGTGTTAACTGAACTGAGTGTTGCTGGTGTGTTAATACGAGTGAGTGTTGCTGGAGTGTTAACAGAAGTGAGTGTTGCTAGAGTGTTAACAGAAGTGAGTGTTACTGGAGTGTTAATACGAGTGAGTTGCTGAAGTGTTAACAGAAGTGAGTGTTGCTGGTGTGTTAATACGAGTGAGTGTTGCTGGAGTGTTAACTGAAGTGAGTGTTGCTGGAGTGTTAACAGAAGTGAGTGTTACTGGAGTGTTAATACGAGTGAGTGTTGCTGGAGTGTTAACAGAAGAGAGTGTTGCTGGAGTGTTAATACGAGTGAGTGTTGCTGGAGAGTTAACAGAAGTAAGAGTTGCTGGAGTGTTAACAGACGTGAGTGTTGCTGGAGTGTTAATACGAGTGAGTGTTGCTGGAGTGTTAACAGAAGTGAGTGTTGCTGGAGTGTTAATACGAGTGAGTGTTGCTGGAGTGTTAACAGAAGTGAGTGTTGCTGGAGTGTTAACAGAAGTGAGTGTTGCTGGAGTGTTAATACAAGTGAGTGTTGCTGAAGTGTTAACAGAAGTGAGTGTTGATGGAGTGTTAATACGAGTGAGTGTTGCTGGAGTGTTAACAGAAGTGAGTGTTGCTGGAGTGTTAAAACGAGTGAGTGTTGCTGGAGTGTTAACAGAAGTGAGTCTTGCTGGAATGTTAATACGAGTGAGTGTTGCTGGAGTGTTAACAGAAGTGAGTCTTGCTGGAGGGTTAATACGAGTGAGTGCTGCTGGAGTGTTAACAGAAGTGAGTGTTGCTGGAGTGTTAACAGAAGTGAGTGTTGCTGGAGTGTTAATACGAGTGAGTGTTGCTGGAGTGTTAACAGAAGTGAGCGTTGCTGGAGTGTTAATACGAGTGAGTGTTGCTGGAGTGTTAATACGAGTGAGTGTTGCTGGAGTGTTAATACGAGTGAATGTTGCTGGAGTGTTAACAGAAGTGAGTGTTGCTGGAGTGTTAATACGAGTGAGTGTTGCTGGAGTGCTAATACGAGTGAGTGTTGCTGGAGTGTTAACAGAAGTGAGTGTTACTGGAGTGTTAACAGAAGTGAGTGTTGCTGGAGTGTTAACAGAAGTGAGTGTTACTGGAGTGTTAACAGAAGTGAGTGTTGCTGGAGTGTTAACAGAAGTGAGTGTTGCTGGAGTGTTAACAGAAGTGAGTGTTGCTGGAGTGTTAATAAGAGTGAGTGTTGCTGGAGTGTTAATACGAGTGAGTGCTGCTGGAGTGTTAACAGAAGTGAGTGTTGCTGGAGTGTTAATACGAGTGAGTGTTGCTGGAGTGTTAACAGAAGTGAGTGTTGCTGGAGTGTTAACAGAAGTGAGTGTTACTGGGGTGTTAACAGAAGTGAGTGTTGCTGGAGTGTTAACAGAAGTGAGTGTTGCTGGAGTGTTAACAGAAGTGAGTGTTGCTGGAGTGTTAACAGAAGTGAGTGTTGCTGGAGTGTTAATACGAGTGAGTGTTGCTGGAGTGTTAACAGAAGTGAGTGTTGCTGGAGTGTTAACAGAAGTGAGTGTTGCTGGAGTGTTCACAGAAGTGAGTATTGCTGGAGTGTTAACAGAAGTGAGTGTTGCTGGAGTGTTAACAGAAGTGAGTGTTGCTGGAGTGTTAACAGAAGTGAGTGTTGCTGGAGTGTTAACAGAAGTGAGTGTTGCTGGAGTGTTAACAGAAGTGAGTGTTGCTGGAGTGTTAACAGAAGTGAGTGTTGCTGGAGTGTTAACAGAAGTGAGTGTTGCTGGAGTGTTAACCGAAGTGAGTGTTGCTGGAGTGTTAACAGAAGTGAGTGTTGCTGGAGTGTTAATACGAGTGAGTGTTGCTGGAGTGTTAACAGAAGTGAGTGTTGCTGGAGTGTTAACAGAAGTGAGTGTTGCTGAAGTGTTAACAGAAGTGAGTGTTGCTGGAGTGTTAACAGAAGTGAGTGTTGCTGGAGTGTTAATACGAGTGAGTGTTGCTGGAGTGTTAACAGAAGTGAGTGTTGCTGGAGTGTTAACCGAAGTGAGTGTTGCTGGAGTGTTAACAGAAGTGAGTGTTGCTGGAGTGTTAATACGAGTGAGTGTTGCTGGAGTGTTAACAGAAGTGAGTGTTGCTGGAGTGTTAACAGAAGTGAGTGTTGCTGAAGTGTTAACAGAAGTGAGTGTTGCTGGAGTGTTAACAGAAGTGAGTGTTGCTGGAGTGTTAATACGAGTGAGTGTTGCTGGAGTGTTAACAGAAGTGAGTGTTGCTGGAGTGTTAACAGAAGTGAGTGTTGCTGGAGTGTTAACAGAAGTGAGTATTGCTGGAGTGTTAACAGAAGTGAGTGTTGCTGGAGTGTTAACAGAAGTGAGTGTTGCTGGAGTGTTAACAGAAGTGAGTGTTGCTGGAGTGTTAACAGAAGTGAGTGTTGCTGGAGTGTTAACAGAAGTGAGTGTTGCTGGAGTGTTAACAGAAGTGAGTGTTGCTGGAGTGTTAACAGAAGTGAGTGTTGCTGGAGTGTTAACAGAAGTGAGTGTTGCTTGAGTGTTAACAGAAGTGAGTGTTGCTGGAGTGTTAACAGAAGTGAGTGTTGCTTGAGTGTTAACAGAAGTGAGTGTTGCTGGAGTGTTAACAGAAGTGAGTGTTGCTGGAGTGTTAACAGAAGTGAGTGTTGCTGGAGTGTTAACAGAAGTGAGTGTTGCTGGAGTGTTAACAGAAGTGAGTGTTGCTGGAGTGTTAACAGAAGTGAGTGTTGCTGGAGTGTTAACAGAAGTGAGTGTTGCTTGAGTGTTAACAGAAGTGAGTGTTGCTGGAGTGTTAACAGAAGTGAGTGTTGCTGGAGTGTTAACAGAAGTGAGTGTTGCTGGAGTGTTAACAGAAGTGAGTGTTGCTTGAGTGTTAACAGAAGTGAGTGTTGTTGGAGTGTTAACAGAAGTGAGTGTTGCTGGAGTGTTAACAGAAGTGAGTGTTGCTGGAGTGTTAACAGAAGTGAGTGTTGCTGGAGTGTTAACAGAAGTGAGTGTTGCTGGAGTGTTAACAGAAGTGAGTGTTGCTTGAGTGTTAACAGAAGTGAGTGTTGCTGGAGTGTTAACAGAAGTGAGTGTTGCTGGAGTGTTAACAGAAGTGAGTGTTGCTGGAGTGTTAACAGAAGTGAGTATTGTTGGAGTGTTAACAGAAGTGAGTGTTGCTGGAGTGTTAACAGAAGTGAGTGTTGCTGGAGTGTTAACAGAAGTGAGTGTTGCTGGAGTGTTAACAGAAGTGAGTGTTACTGGAGTGTTAACAGAAGTGAGTGTTGCTGGAGTGTTAACAGAAGTGAGTGTTGCTGGAGTGTTAACAGAAGTGAGTGTTGCTGGAGTGTTAACAGAATTGAGTGTTGCTGGAGTGTTAACAGAAGTGAGTGTTGCTGGAGTGTTAACAGAAGTGAGTGTTGCTGGAGTGTTAACAGAAGTGTGTGTTGCTTGAGTGTTAACAGAAGTGAGTGTTGCTGGAGTGTTAACAGAAGTGAGTGTTGCTGGAGTGTTAACAGAAGTGAGTGTTGCTGGAGTGTTAACAGAAGTGAGTGTTGCTGGAGTGTTAACAGAAGTGAGTGTTGCTGGAGTGTTAACAGAAGTGAGTGTTGCTGGAGTGTTAACAGAAGTGAGTGTTGCTGGAGTGTTAACAGAAGTGAGTGTTGCTGGAGTGTTAACACAAGTGAGTGTTGCTGGAGTGTTAACAAGTAATTTTACTTCAGGTTCACAAAAGTATGAACAAAACCAGCAAGAATTAATGATACTAAAACAAATTTTTCATGTTTTTTTAACACGGCGGCCGTCTCCCACCGAGGCAGAGTGACCCAAAAACAAAGAAACAACTTTCATCATTCAACACTTTCCCCATCACTTACACATAATTACTGTCTTTGCAGAGGCGCTCAGATACGACAGTTCATAAGTCTCTTCAACCTGCCGATATCCCAAACTCCTCCTTTAAAGTGCAAAATATACAAATTAAACGGGATATGTTGCAACAATATTGCAAAGTTTCTGTTTATTCCTCCACTCTCAAGGTTATCACTACGTCAGGTGAAGGTCACCACACTGTTCCTCCACTCTCAAGGTTATCACCACGTCAGGTGAAGGTCACTACACAGTTCCTCCACTCTCAAGGTTATCACTACGTCAGGTGAAGGTCACTACACTGTTCCTCCACTCTCAAGGTTATCACTACGTCAGGTGAAGGTCACCACACTGTTCCTCCACTCTCAAGGTTATCACTACGTCAGGTGAAGGTCACCACACTGTTCCTCCACTCTCAAGGTTATCACCACGTCATGTGAAGGTCACCACACTGTTCCTACACTCTCAAGGTTATCACTACGTCAGGTGAAGGTCACCACACTGTTCCTCCACTCTCAAGGTTATCACTACATCAGGTGAAGATCACAACACTGTTCCTCCACTCTCAAGGTTATCACTACGTCAGGTGAAGGTCACTACACTGTTCGTTCACTCTCAAGGTTATCACTACATCAGGTGAAGGTCACCACACTGTTCCTCCACTCTCAAGGTTATCACTACATCAGGTGAAGGTCACCACACTGTTCCTCCACTCTCAAGGTTATCACTACATCAGGTGAAGGTCACCACACTGTTCCTCCACTCTCAACGTTATCACTACATCAGGTGAAGGTCACCACACTGTTCCTCCACTCTCAAGGTTATCACTACGTCAGGTGAAGGTCACTACACTGTTCGTTCACTCTCAAGGTTATCACTACATCAGGTGAAGGTCACCACACTGTTCCTCCACTCTCAAGGTTATCACTACATCAGGTGAAGGTCACCACACTGTTCCTCCACTCTCAAGGTTATCACTACATCAGGTGAAGATCACAACACTGTTCCTCCACTCTCAAGGTTATCACTACGTCAGGTGAAGGTCACTACACTGTTCGTTCACTCTCAAGGTTATCTCTACATCAGGTGAAGGTCACCACACTGTTCCTCCACTCTCAAGGTTATCACTACATCAGGTGAAGGTCACCACACTGTTCCTCCACTCTCAAGGTTATCACTACATCAGGTGAAGATCACAACACTGTTCCTCCACTCTCAAGGTTATCACTACGTCAGGTGAAGGTCACTACACTGTTCGTTCACTCTCAAGGTTATCACTACATCAGGTGAAGGTCACCACACTGTTCCTCCACTCTCAAGGTTATCACTACGTCAGGTGAAGGTCACCACACTGTTCCTCCACTCTCAACGTTATCACTACATCAGGTGAAGGTCACCACACTGTTCCTCCACTCTCAAGGTTATCACTACATCAGGTGAAGGTCACCACACTGTTCCTCCACTCTCAAGGTTATCACCACATCAGGTGAAGGTCACCACACTGTTCCTCCACTCTCAAGGTTATCACCACATCAGGTGAAGGTCACCACACTGTTCCTCCACCCTCAAGGTTATCACCACATCAGGTGAAGGTCACCACACTGTTCCTCCACCCTCAAGGTTATCACCACATCAGGTGAAGGTCACCACACTGTTCCTCCACCCTCAAGGTTATCACCACATCAGGTGAAGGTCACCACACTGTTCCTCCACCCTCAAGGTTATCACCACATCAGGTGAAGGTCACCACAATGTTCCTCCACCCTCAAGGTTATCACCACATCAGGTGAAGGTCACCACACTGTTCCTCCACTCTCAAGGTTATCACCACATCAGGTGAAGGTCACCACACTGTTCCTCCACCCTCAAGGTTATCACCACGTCAGGTTAAGGTCACCACACTGTTCCTCCACCCTCAAGGTTATCATCACGTCAGGTGAAGGTCATTACACTGTTCCTCCACTCTCAAGGTTATCACCAAATCAGGTGAAGGTCACCACACTGTTCCTCCACCCTCAAGGTTATCACCACATCAGGTGAAGGTCACCACAATGTTCCTCCACCCTCAAGGTTATCAACACATCAGGTGAAGGTCACCACACTGTTCCTCCACCCTCAAGGTTATCACCACGTCAGGTTAAGGTCACCACACTGTTCCTCCACCCTCAAGGTTATCACCACGTCAGGTGAGGGTCACCACACTGTTCCTCCACCCTCAAGGTTATCATCACATCAGGTGAAGGTCACTACACTGTTCCTCCACTCTCAAGGTTATCACTACGTCAGGTGAAGGTCACTACACTGTTCCTCCACCCTTAAGGTTATCACCACGTCAGGTGAAGGTCACTACACTGTTCCTCCACTCTCAAGGTTATCACAACGTCAGGTGAAGGTCACTACACTGTTCCTCCACTCTCAAGGTTATCACAACGTCAGGTGAAGGTCACTACACTGTTCCTCCACTCTCAAGGTCACTACACTGTTCCTCCACTGTCAAGGTTATCACAACGTCAGGTGAAGGTTACTCACTGTTCCTCCACTCTCAAGGTTATCACAACGTCAGGTGAAGGTCACTACACTGTTCCTCCACTCTCAAGGTTATCACAACGTCAGGTGAAGGTCACTACACTGTTCCTCCACTCTCAAGGTTATCACAACGTCAGGTGAAGGTCACTACACTGTTCGTTCACTCTCAAGGTTATCACAACGTCAGGTGAAGGTCACTACACTGTTCGTTCACTCTCAAGGTTATCACAACGTCAGGTGAAGGTCACTACACTGTTCCTCCATTCTCAAGGTTATCACAAAGTCAGGTGAAGGTCACTACACTGTTCCTCCACTCTCAAGGTTATCACAAAGTCAGGTGAAGGTCACTACACTGTTCCTCCACTCTCAAGGTTATCACAAAGTCAGGTGAAGGTCACTACACTGTTCCTCCACTCTCAAGGTTATCACAACGTCAGGTGAAGGTCACTGCACTGTTCCTCCACCCTCAAGGTTATCACCACGTCAGGTGAAGGTCACCACACTGTTCCTCCACCCTCAAGGTTATCACAACGTCAAGTGAAAGTCACTACACTGTTCCTCCACCCTCAAGGTTATCACCACGTCAGGTGAAGGTCACCACACTGTTCCTCCACCCTCAAGGTTATCACAACGTCAGGTGAAGGTCACTACACTGTTCGTTCACTCTCAAGGTTATCACAACGTCAGGTGAAGGTCACTACACTGTTCCTCCACTCTCAAGGTTATCACAACGTCAGGTGAAGTCACTACACTGTCACAAGGTTATACACTGTTCACCTCCACTCTCAAGGTTATCACAACGTCAGGTGAAGGTCACTACACTGTTCGTTCACTCTCAAGGTTATCACAACGTCAGGTGAAGGTCACTACACTGTTCCTCCACTCTCAAGGTTATCACAACGTCAGGTGAAGGTCACTACACTGTTCGTTCACTCTCAAGGTTATCACAACGTCAGGTGAAGGTCACTACACTGTTCCTCCACTCTCAAGGTTATCACAACGTCAGGTGAAGGTCACTACACTGTTCCTCCACTCTCAAGGTTATCACAACGTCAGGTGAAGGTCACTACACTGTTCCTCCACTCTCAAGGTTATCACAACGTCAGGTGAAGGTCACTACACTGTTCCTCCACTCTCAAGGTTATCACAACGTCAGGTGAAGGTCACTACACTGTTCGTTCACTCTCAAGGTTATCACAACGTCAGGTGAAGGTCACTACACTGTTCCTCCACTCTCAAGGTTATCACAACGTCAGGTGAAGGTCACTACACTGTTCCTCCACTCTCAAGGTTATCACAACGTCAGGTGATGTTACTACACTCTTCCTCTACTCTGAAGATTACCAGCACAATACGCCCTGATAGCCTGACGTAATACTTTTCTTCTTCCTCCTCCTCCTTCTGTCTCCCACCTTCCTCCTCCTCCTTCTGTCTCCCACCTTCCTCCTCCTCCTTCTGTCTCCCACCTTCCTCCTCCTCCTTCTGTCTCCCACCTTCCTCCTCCTCCTTCTGTCTCCCACCTTCCTCCTCCTCCTTCTGTCTCCCACCTTCCTTCTCCCCAAACTAAATCACTCAATTTCTGATGATTAAGACACGTGTGCGACACGTAGATATCTTTATTCACAAGATTTTTCGCTGCACAGCAAACATTTTAAGCCTTCTAATATAGAGGCGACTTTTATATTGAAGACAGTATAGTAGATGCTAGTGCCTTAGCCTTGATGAAAGGTGCCAGTGCCTTAGCCTTGATGAAAGGTGCCAGTGCCTTAGCATTAATGAAAGGTACCAGTGCCTTAGCTTTGATGAAAGGTGCCAGTGCCTTAGCCTTGATGAAAGGTGTCAGTGCCTTAGCCTTAATGAAAGGTGCCAGTGCCTTAGCCTTGATGAAAGGTGCCAGTGCCATAGCCTTAATGAAAGGTGCCAGTGCCTTAGCCTTGATGAAAGGTGCCAGTGCCTTAGCCTTGATGAAAGGTGCCAGTGCCTTAGCCTTGATGAAAGGTGCCAGTGCCTTAGCCTTGATGAAAGATGCCAGTGCCTTAGCCTTAATGAAAGGTGCCAGTGCCTTAGCCTTGATGAAAGGTGCCAGTGCCTTAGCCTTGATGAAAGGTGCCAGTGCCTTAGCCTTAATGAAAGGTGCCAGTGCCTTAGACTTGATGAAAGGTGCCAGTGCCTTAGCCTTGATGAAAGGTGCCAGTGCCTTAGCCTTGATGAAAGGTGCCAGTGCCTTAGCCTTAATGAAAGGTGCCAGTGCCTTAGCCTTGATGAAAGATGCGAGTGCCTTAGCCTTGATGAAAGGTGCCAGTGCCTTAGCCTTGATGAAAGGTGCCAGTGCCTTAGCCTTAATGAAAGGTGCCAGTGCCTTAGCCTTGATGAAAGGTGCCAGTGCCTTAGCCTTGATGAAAGGTGCCAATGCCTTAGCCTTAATGAAAGGTGCCAGTGCCTTAGACTTGATGAAAGGTGCCAGTGCCTTAGCCTTGATGAAAGGTGCCAGTGCCTTAGCCTTGATGAAAGGTGCCAGTGCCTTAGCCTTGATGAAAGGTGCCAGTGTCTTAGCCTTGATGAAAGGTGCCAGTGCCTTAGCCTTAATGAAAGGTGCCAGCGCCTTAGCCTTGATGAAAGGTGCCAGTGCCTTAGTCTTGATGAAAAGTGCCAGTGCCTTAGCCTTGATGAAAGGTGGCAGTGCCTTAGCCTTGATGAAAGGTGCCAGTGCCTTAGCCTTGATGAAAGGTGCCAGTGCCTTAGCCTTAATGAAAAGTGCCAGTGCCTTAGCCTTGATGAAAGGTGCCAGTGCCTTAGCCTTGATGAAAGGTGCCAGTGCTTTAGCCTTGATGAAAAGTGCCAGTGCCTTAGCCTTGATGAAAGGTGGCAGTGCCTTAGCCTTGATGAAAGGTGGCAGTGCCTTAGCCTTGATGAAAGATACCAGTATCTTAGCCTTGATGAAAGGTGCCAGTCCCTTAGCCTTGATGAAATGTGCCAGTGCCTTAGCCTTGATGAAAGGTGTTCAGTGCCTTAGCCTTGATGAAACGTGCCAGTGCCTTAACCTTATTGAAAGGTGCCAGCGCCTTAGCCTTGATGAAAGGTGCTAGTGCCTTACCCTTGATGAAAGGTGCCAGTGCCTTAGCCTTGATGAAAGGTGCTAGTGTCTTAGCCTTATTGAAAGATGCCAGCGCCTTAGCCTTAATGAAAGGTGCCAGTGCCTTAGCCTTGATGACAGGTGTTCAGTGCCTTAGCCTTGTTGAAAGGTGTTCAGTACCTTAGCCTTAATGAAAGATGCCAGTGCCTTAGCCTTGATGAAAGATGTTCAGTGCCTTAGACTTGATGAAAGGTGCCAGTGCCTTAGCCTTGATGAAAGGTGCTAGTGCCTTAGCCTTATTAAAAGGTGCCAGCGCCTTAGCCTTAATGAAAGGTGCCAGTGCCTTAGCCTTATTGAAAGGTGCCAGCGCCTTAGCCTTAATGAAAGGTGCCAGTGCCTTAGCCTTGATGAAAGGTGCCAGTGCCTTAGCCTTGACGAAAGGTGGCAGTGCCTTAGCCTTGATTAAAGTTGCCAGTGCCTTAGCCTTGATGACAGGTGCCAGTGCCTTAGCCTTGATGAAAGGTGGCAGTGCCTTAGCCTTGATGAAAGGTACCAGTACCTTAGCCTTGATAAAATGTGACAGTGCCTTAGCCTTGATGAAAGGTGCCAGTGCCTTATCATTGATGAAAGGTCTTCAGTGCCTTAGCTTTGATGAAAGGTGCCAGTGCTTTAGCCTTGATGAAAGGTGCCAGTGCCTTAGCCTTGTTGACAGGTGTTCAGTGCGTTAGCCTTGTTGAAAGGTGTTCAGTACCTTAGCCTTGATGAAAGGTGTTCAGTGCCTTAGCCTTGATGACAGGTGTTCAGTGCCTTAGCCTTGTTGAAAGATGTTCAGTACCTTAGCCTTGATGAAAGATGCCAGTGCCTTAGCCTTGACGACAGGTATTCAGTGCCTTAGCCTTGTTGAAAGGTGTTCAGTACCTTAGCCTTGATGAAAGGTGTTCAGTGCCTTAGCCTTAATGAAAGATGCCAGTGTCTTAGCCTTGATGAAAGGTGCCAGTGCCTTAGCCTTAATGAAAGGTGTTCAGTGCCTTAGCCTTAATGAAAGATGCCAGTGCCTTAGCCTTGATGAAAGGTGACAGTGCCTTAGCCTTAATGAAAGGTGTTCAGTGCCTTAGCCTTAATGAAAGATGCCAGTGTCTTAGCCTTGATGAAAGGTGCCAGTGCCTTAGCCTTAATGAAAGGTGTTCAGTGCCTTAGCCTTAATAAAAGATGCCAGTGCCTTAGCCTTGATGAAAGGTGTTCAGTGCCTTAGCCTTAATAAAAGATGCCAGTGCCTTAGCCTTGATGAAAGGTGTTCAGTGCCTTAGCCTTAATAAAAGATGCCAGTGCCTTAGCCTTGATGAAAGGTGTTCAGTGCCTTAGCCTTAATAAAAGATGCCAGTGCCTTAGCCTTAATGAAAGGTGTTCAGTGCCTTAGCCTTAATGAAAGATGCCAGTGCCTTAGCCTTGATGAAAGGTGCCAGTGCCTTAGCCTTAATGAAAGGTGTTCAGTGCCTTAGCCTTAATGAAAGATGCCAGTGCCTTAGCCTTGATGAAAGGTGTTCAGTGCCTTAGCTTTGATGAAAGGTGCCAGTGCCTTAGCCTTGATATAATGTATTCTGCCCCTTTGTCTTAACAAACGTGCGGTGCCTTATCACTGATCTATCTAAATCAGAGGTATGATGATGGAGACTTGTATACTCGAGCCAGAGAAGAGATGCAGCAGCTGGAGACAGTATCACAGTTGGGCGAAACTCGCCGTGAGAGTATGTTACGACTATAAGCTGGGCCAGTGGTTGGCAGCAGAGTTGTCGTAAAAAGTTGTAGAAAACATCGTGAGCAGCAACATTCCATGGTGTTGTTGTGTCGGATAATATCATTATATTAACGGTACAGTACAGGGTGACCCAAAAGTCTGGATACACAGGAAACATTACTAATATTCTGTTCTTCCCCGCAGTTAACGGAGTTGCTGCATCGTGTTCATGTGAAGCTTGAACACCGCGTTCAACTTTGCATCGCTAATGGTGGATAAAATGTTGAAGATATGATTCATTAAAATAACTAAATAATTATTTAAAAAATGCAATTTCGCCTGTGTGTCCAGACTTTTGGGTCGCCCTGTAACACCGTGACACAACTTACTTGCACTAGTGAGTCCCGTCCACCTGTGACACCGTCACCAAATGTTCTCCTCTGCCTCCAATTTATAAGTCTCCATCTTTATGCTCTGGTTTAGATAGATCAAGACTAAAGGAAGGAACAATTTCCACCAATGAAAAGGGACTGACCACCTATCAAGGTAAAGGACTGAATACTTTCTATGAAGGCAAAGGAACCGACTACCTATCAAGGCTAAGTGACTGAAGGCCTTAATTACCTGTACTTATTTTACTGTCTCCAGTATCATAGTCGCCTCAGAATTAAACGGAAAAAGTCTAAACACACTCAGGTAGACAATAAACACACTCAGGTAGACAATAAACACACTCAAGTAGACAAACACACTCAGGCAGACAATAAACACACTCAGGTAGACAATAAACACACTCAGGTAGACAATAAACACACTCAAGTAGACAAACACACTCAGGCAGACAATAAACACACTCAGGTAGACAATAAACACACTCAGGTAGACAATAAACACACTCAAGTAGACAATAAACACACTCAGGTAGACAATAAACACACTCAAGTAGAAAAACTCACTCAGGTAGACAATAAACACACTCAAGTAGACAACAAACTCACTCAGGTAGACAATAAACACACTCAGGTAGACAATAAACACACTCAGGTAGACAATAAACACACTCAAGGAGACAATAAACACACTCAGTTAGACAATAAACACACTCAAGTAGACAACAAACACACTCAGGTAGACAATAAACACACTCAGGTAGACAATAAACACACTCAAGTAGACAAACACACTCAAGTAGACAATAAACACACTCAAGTAGACAATAAACACACTCAAGTAGGCAATAAACACACTCAGGTAGACAATAAACACACTCAGGTAGACAATAAACACACTCAGGTAGACAATAAACACACTCAAGTAGACAAACACAGTCAAGTAGACAATAAACACACTCAGGTAGACAATAAACACACTCAAGTAGACAATAAACACACTCAGGTAGACAATAAACACACTCAGGTAGACAATAAACACTCTCAGGTAGACAATAAACACACTCAAGTAGACAATAAACACTCAGGTAGACAATAAACACACTCAAGTAGACAATAAACACACTCAAGTAGACAATAAACACTCAGGTAGACAATAAACACACTCAAGTAGACAATAAACACACTCAAGTAGACAATAAACACTCAGGTAGACAATAAACACACTCAAGTAGACAATAAACACACTCAAGTAGACAAACACACTTAGGTAGACAATAAACACACTCAGGTAGACAATAAACACACTCAAGTAGACAATAAACACATTCAGGTAGACAATAAACACACTCAGGTAGACAATAAACACACTCAAGTAGACAATAAACACTCAGGTAGACAATAAACACACTCAGGTAGACAATAAACACACTCAAGTAGACAATAAACACTCTCAGGTAGACAATAAACACACTCAGGTAGACAATAAACACACTCAAGTAGACAAACACACTCGGGTAGACAATAAACACACTCAAGTAGACAATAAACACACTCAGGTAGACAATAAACACACTCAAGTAGACAATAAACACTCTCAGGTAGACAATAAACACACTCAAGTAGACAAACACACTCGGGTAGACAATAAACACTCTCAGGTAGACAATAAACACTCTCAGGTAGACAATAAACACACTCAGGTAGACAATAAACACACTCAGGTAGACAATAAACACTCAGGTAGACAATAAACACTCTCAGGTAGACAATAAACACACTCAGGTAGACAATAAACACACTCAGGTAGACAATAAACACACTCAGGTAGACAATAAACACTCTCAGGTAGACAATAAACACACTCAGGTAGACAATAAACACACTCAGGTAGACAATAAACACACTCAGGTAGACAATAAACACTCTCACGTAGACAATAAACACTCTCAGGTAGACAATAAACACACTCAGGTAGACAATAAACACTCTCAGGTAGACAATAAACACACTCAGGTAGACAATAAACACACTCAGGTAGACAATAAACACACTCAGGTAGACAATAAACACTCTCACGTAGACAATAAACACTCTCAGGTAGACAATAAACACACTCAGGTAGACAATAAACACACTCAGGTAGACAATAAACACTCTCACGTAGACAATAAACACTCTCAGGTAGACAATAAACACACTCAGGTAGACAATAAACACACTCAGGTAGACAATAAACACACTCAGGTAGACAATAAACACACTCAGGTAGACAATAAACACACTCAGGTAGACAATAAACACACTCAGGTAGACAATAAACACACTCAGGTAGACAATACCGCCGAGATGATGAATAAGACACATGTGCAACACCTGGGTATCTTTACTGATGAATAAGACACATGTGCAACACCTGGGTATCTTTACTGATGAATAAGACACATGTGCAACACCTGGGTATCTTTACTGATGAATAAGACACATGTGCAACACCTGGGTATCAATATATGCACATAACGTAAGTTTAAATTGTCTCGAGGATATTGCAATAACGACTCTGTATTATATACATATTAATTTATACAAGTATTCTTAGAAATATAATGTAGTTCAGATTTCTTCCTCTTCCCTTCCTCTACATTATTTCTCTCTTCTATACATAATCTGTGTTGCCTTCGCTCTGTGATGATAAATATACCTACATATGAATTTAGTTTTTCTCCCGTGGATAGTACTGGCGATCCTGAGAAATGGTAACTCCTAAGTGACAGTAACTGCAGCTCTAGAGGCAGGAACACCTGTGAAGTTGTCCTGGCTAATGAAACTTTAAGGAAATACTTGACGATATTCTCGTTGACTTATTGAAGTCCCCAGCTCAGGCAGGAAGATTTCAACACTTGGTGTACGACAGGGAAGTCAAGTTAGGTTTTTGTTCTCGCTGTGTAACTATTATATAGAGTAGAGTAGCAGCACACTGCTGATGTATCCAATGCTGCTAAAGTAAATATTCTCCCGCAGCCTAGAGGAGTCGTCTTGCCCTTGATGCAACACTCAGCCACACGTCTTGCCCTTGATGCAACACTCAGCCACACGTCTTACCCTTGATGCAACACTCAGCCACACGTCTTACCCTTGATGCAACACTCAGCCACACGTCTTGCCCTTGATGCAACACTCAGCCACACGTCTTGCCCTTGATGCAACACTCAGCCACACGTCTTGCCCTTGATGCAACACTCAGCCACAATTCGTGTCCACCCCATCAACATCCTTCCCCTCCCTCTATACCTCCTCCTCCACATCTTCAACCCCACCTCCTACAGTCCCCTCCACCCCCTCCTTTCTTCCAACACACCATACCTTCCACACCCCTTCCCTGCGCCCTTACAACCCCTCCCTACCCCCGAAATCCCCTCCTTTCCCCCAATACTCCCTCCCTACCCCCTAAATCCCCTCTTTTCCCCCAATACTCCCTCCCTGCGCCCCCACCCTCCAGGGCGACCACAACAGCAAGCAACTCTCATTTCCGCCTACAGTTTGCGTGCACACACACAGTTTCCGCTGCCACTTTCCCACTTCAATACAAAAAAAAATATATATATATATATTGTCAAAAAACTATTTGTGTTCAGATACAAGATTCAGACTAATAAAAAAAATCTACAGAAGGTCTTTGGTTGATTCGTCAGATATAAAGTTTGAAGTTTATCGAGAATACAGTTGTACATCACCCGTCTACCATCACTGGTGAACAATAGACATTAAAGTCAACTTTGTCTGACTTTTTTTTAATTATCCTAGGTGGTCTACACATACGTTGCCATGTATGATAATCTATGTAAGTGTATAGGTGAATAAACTTATTAACTCTAGGCGTATACAGACACAGAGATATACACCTCTCTGTGACTGTAACCTCTATTATGATTGACAAGCTGCTGACCCACCCAGTGTGTGGCACTAACCCATCCAGTGTGTGGCACTGACCCACCCACTGTGTGGCACTGACGTGCTGCTGGAGGCAGCATTTATCTCCAAGTGACCTGCTGCCTGACTCTCCCATTACTGGTGTTGTATGGCCTCTCACACGTTTATCACTTCTCCACTGATATAACAATACCACAAGATATAACTCTAGACTCTAAAGCTAATTTAAGTTATTCTACATTCAGATCCGTTCACTTGTCAAGGAGAATGTTCGCGCGCTTCAACCTCGGGAATTATTCATTGGTACCACAAGAAACAGAGGGATAACAGATGCTTGTGCCGTCCCTCCCCTATATATAGTGGCTCCCTCACCTTCGTGTGTTAATGTGACTTGTAAATAATCCAAGATGAACCGAAACGTCGTCATAAGCTTCTCTCTCCTATGTGCGGGTTATTTGTGTATTATAATAAAAAGAGGTCAATACAACCTGAACCGAACCGCCGGCTTTAAGCTGAACATTCAGTATTTTTCTCTATTTTTTTTTTCATTTTTTTTTCACGTATTCTGGCCTGATGGCGGAATCTTAGCGATTCTGAAAAGTTTGGCCAACAATCTTCCAAATTTCTAGAGGGAGTCTAGACATACTATTACACAGACAATTTAACAGAACATAGTCAAAGATAAAAGAAATTCCTTCAACGCTGACAATGTTATTTTTCAATAACACAGAGCCAGCTCTTTGTTGAGACAACGTTCTACTCTGTATATAGAGTTTTCTTCAGGTGGTTGATTGACTTGATAAAGCTCAACACAGAGCCTGAAGTTGCCACAAGAGTTTGCTTAGCACATGTCGTTTTTTCAACACTGTCACCAGAAGCTTTGTAACCAACATCAGCTGTGTTGTACCGCAACTTTGTATGGCCGGCTGTGTTGTACCACACTTTGTATGGCCGGCTGTGTTGTACCACAACTTTGTATGGCCGGCTGTATTGTACCACAACTTTGTATGGCCGGCTGTGTTGTACCACAACTTTGTATGGCCGGCTGTGTTGTACCACACTTTGTATGGCCGGCTGTGTTGTACCACAACTTTGTATGGTCGGCTGTATTGTACCACAACTTTGTATGGCCGGCTGTGTTGTACCACAACTTTGTATGGCCGGCTGTGTTGTACCACAACTTTGTATGTCCGGCTGTGTTGTACCACAACTTTGTATGAAAGGCTGTGTTGTACCACAACTTTGTATGGCCGGCTGTGTTGTACCACAACTTTGTATGGCCGGCTGTGTTGTACCACAACTTTGTATGTCCGGCTGTGTTGTACCACAACTTTGTATGGAAGGCTGTGTTGTACCACAACTTTGTATGGCCGGCTGTGTTGTACCACAACTTTGTATGGCCGGCTGTTGTACCACACTTTGGATGGCCGGCTGTGTTGTACCACAACTTTGTATGGCCGGCTGTGTTGTACCACACTTTGTATGGCCGGCTGTGTTGTACCACACTTTGTATGTCCGGCTGTATTGTACCACAACTTTGTATGGCCGGCTGTGTTGTACCACAACTTTGTATGTCCGGCTGTGTTGTACCACAACTTTGTATGGAAGGCTGTGTTGTACCACAACTTTGTATGGCTGGCTGTGTTGTACCACAACTTTGTATGGAAGGCTGTGTTGTACCACAACTTTGTATGGCCGGCTGTGTTGTACCACAACTTTGTATGGCTGGCTGTGTTGTACCACAACTTTGTATGGCCGGCTGTGTTGTACCACAACTTTGTATGGCCGGCTGTGTTGTACCACAACTTTGTATGGCCGGCTGTGTTGTACCACAACTTTGTATGGCCGGCTGTATTGTACCACAACTTTGTATGAAAGGCTGTGTTGTACCACAACTTTGTATGGAAGGCTGTGTTGTACCACAACTTTGTATGGAAGGCTGTGTTGTACCACAACTTTGTATGACTGGCTGTGTTGTACCACACTTTGTATGGCCGGCTGTGTTGTACCACAACTTTGTATGGCCGGCTGTATTGTACCACAACTTTATATCCAGGATCACCTATGTTGTACCACAGTTCTTATTTTTTAAATATTGCCAGTAATCCACTTGGTTTTCGGAGATTCGAATTATGGTGTGTTAAACCACTGGGTCAGCACCACCCAGCAATATTCATTGCCTTTACGGCATCGTATTTGTAAACACTGCGGGATTTCAAAATCATTGTATAAATATTACAATGGGTGTCCAAATCGGTGGATTTTTTTTTTTTGTAATTCCTCGCGGTTTCTGTAACCCACAATATTTGTCAACATGGCGTGGATGAAGAATGGCGTGAGTTCATGCTTTGACAAAACGTTGCAACAAAGGTTTCGATGAAAACATAGTGACATTCTCACAACACTGCGTGGAATTCTGAAGCCAAACTGAGGGAAACAATGTTGTCATGGTCAAACAACGACGCACTCGATTGTCTCTCCTGGTCACCACACCTGCGGTATGGTACACGTACTGTACATGTACGTACGTACGTATGCACACACACACACATTATCTTGGTCACGAAAGGTCACGCTACCTGTTACTGTGCACCCTGACTGGCCTAGGTAGTGTTTTAGAGTCAAAGTTCAAGGCGGTGACGGAGGAGGTTCGGCTTCTCAAGGAGGAAAATAAGAAACTGAAGACTCTCCTGGATAAATATGACAATGAATGTGAGGTGGTTAAAGTTAATGAAGAGAAACAGGTTACCAGCAGTGAGGAGCAAGATGGTAGCAGTAGCAAATGTGAAGTGGTTTCCAGTAATAGTAGAAACATCAAACTGAGGTAGGGAATCGCTTTTCTGTTCTCCAGGACGAATGTACTGTAATAGTCAGTGAGGATAAAGGTACCATCAATTCCTCTGCTAATAACGGTAAGAATATCCTAGTGGTCGGTGACTCATATGGACCGTGCCTTTTGTAACAGAGATAGGAAGGTAAGACAGAGGGTATGTTTCCCTGGAGCTGGTGTTGGTGACATAGTCAACAGGTTGGATATCATATCAGGTAATGGGAAGAAGCTCATTATCTGCCTCATTGATGAAAGTGATATAGGGAAGAGCAGGAGACAGGAGCTGCTAGATTAGTATAGGACAGCTCTAGATCGAATTAACCGCAAGGAAGGAGTCCCGATCATATGTAACATCTTGTCTAGAAGAGAAGTAGCCAATAAATGGATGTCTAGGGAAACTGGTGAAAACTGTTGGCTAAACAAGTACTGCAAAGAACTTGCAATCTTTCACTGACTAGTGGGATAATCTCTATGACAGGGGATGGAGAACATCTCTCTCTAGGGCAGGGGTAGTAGCATTAACCAACACTGTCGAGGTCATTGCCGAGTCGTCTAGGACTAACGTCCTAGACAACTCGAGGACAGAGGCATGGGGGTGTGTAGGAAACGAATAGACTGTAGCACGAGAGATGAAACTGGCAAAAATTGCCAAGATACCCCAGGAAAATTGTTGAAAAACAAGACTGTTCATCATATATTTACTGATAAAGGCATATAAACAGGTAAAGAAGCAAAGATAGACAGTAAAGGACGGCGAGTGACTTATTACTTTAAGGTCTACTATATTAACAGTACGAGCGCTAGAAATGGGATAGGCGAGTTTACAATAATTACTTGTCCAGGAAGCACTGATACTGTTGCAACAACACAGACCTGTTCAACTTGCAAGACATGCCTTCTAAATGCCACATACAAGGCTATAAATTATTCCACACCGAGAGAGTCAACAAGAAGGGTGGTGGAGTGGCGATGTTTGTCAGAGATAATTTAAACTATTGCATTAGATAAGATAAAAAAAAAATAAAGTGGAAGCGACGGACACTGAATCTGGCTACAGTTTCTCTGTTGGGTTCTGTCCTAGGAAAGTGAAGGTAGGAAGAATACAAACAGATGGACTATTACAGGGCGATGTATTCAACACAAAGACGGAGCATTACCAATCAACGTCTGTCTACACCTAGATCTGGATGTTAACTCAGGAAGCCTCAGGCCTGGTCCTGTGCCAGTCAAAGGCAAGTCATGGAACACTGGCTTGGCAAAGGACCCTGCATATAAATGGTACTAATATATATATATATATATATATATATATATATATATATATATATATATATATATATATATATATATATATATATATATATATATATATATTACACAAGTATTGCACCATTGACAAGGGACGTGAAAAGTTAAATCTGGTTATGATTTACAAACTCCCAAACCTAGAGAGGGTGGATACTGCTAAAACATCTACATACGAATATGTTGTTTTACTGGGAGATTTTAACTTTACCCAAAATGATTAGAGTAATTTGACAGGAAATCTTAGAGTCCTGTGACTTTCTAGATATTTAATTAATAATATTGAGGTTAAAGATGAACTTGGAGAAAGTGATTACAAATCATTCAGTGCCAATATATCGTGGAAGTACCTTAGTGATTTTAATCAAGACAAGGTCCTTGATTTTCATGCAGCCGATTTTGTAGAGCTGAGGAATTATGTGGGTGGAGAGGACTGGGGTGACCTGATAGATGGGTATCCTGTAAATCATGTAGGTGGAGACAGTTGTCAATATGGCAACACTAAGTCTTACCTAGCCTGACCTAACCCAACCCAACCTAACCTAACCTAGCCCAACCTAACCTAGACTAAGCTAACTCATCCTAATTACCATGTGGGGTTCGAACACGTGGATAGGGTAAAGTAATACTCACGTAGGCTGGTAGTACGTATAATTACGGATAATGTGGGTAGCGCCCAAACAGCCGTACCTGCCTCCTTGCTCACTCTCGTATAACTGACCACCCACAGTACCCATATGTGAGGGGGTCTTTGAATACTTCTGTGGTCAGCACAATATGAATACAGACAGTGACTCAGGCAGAGACGGTTGGTAGTGAGTCATCTACTGGTACACTGGTTACTGGTAACTGGTTACTACTACTGAGAGCTCGGCGACGCTAACGTATGTCGTCCCGACATACAACTAATACAAACTAGAGATGGCAGGTATACGGCTTGGGCTGATTCTATACAATGTCAAAGTACACAACAATTGAACATTATAACATACATAAGTAGAACATTGGAATGGAAGCTTATGTAACTGAAACTGTAATGCAATACAAGGTATAATATAGCACAACTCATCGAATGAAACTCAACGTTGGGATTACACAATAGAAGTGATAAAAAAAAATTTGATCGATTGATCTGTATTCATGTGATCTACGGATTCTGAGGAAGAATATATACAAAGAAAGAAGTGTTTAACAGAAAGGCAGATTCGGTGCACTCAAATCTAGACTGTTAACTCTCAGAACTCGAAGAGAACGTGAACACAAAAAAAAAAAATTCTTGAATACTGATAAGTTGATACTGTAATTATTCATCTATACAGGTTATTTACATTTAACCCCAACTCTGCTAGGGTAAGATTAACATATGCAGAATGGGTGTCATCTCTGGGAGGATCAAACTCTGTAGCACTGGCTAACTCATGCTGTATTTGTGGATAGGGTAAAGTAATACTCACGTAGGCTGGTAGTACATATAATTACGGATAATGTGGGTAGCGCCCAAACAGCCGTACCTGCCTCCTTGCTCACTCTCGTATAACTGACCGCCCACAGTACCCATATGTGAGGGGGTCTTTGAAACTGCTGTGGTCAGCACAATATGAATACAGACAGTGACTCAGGCAGAGACGGTTGGTAGTGAGTCATCTACTGGTACACTGGTTACTGGTAACTGGTTACTACTACTGAGATAATCTAATGTAATTAAACTGAGCCTAACCTAGATGAGCTGAGGAAGTGGAGTTTTATCCTGGGGGGGGGATTTTGTCATGTGGGGGTTGTCTTCACCCCACCCCCCACGTCTCTCTCTCTCTCTCTCTCTCTCTTTCATAACATCAAGATTCCTAACGTCGTTACAAAATGACGTTCTGCTGTATTTACAAAATACTTCAACCTGTTGATTACAATGCTCTGAACATGAAAAAAATGACGTACTCACCAAACTGTGCTTAAGGGGTTTGAGTCTAGCATCTGACTCCGTTTCTTTTCCTATTACTGATTTCTGGCCTTTTGTGCCCTGTCATTCTTTTGAAACTGTATTAAGTGTGCGTCCTCTATTTGCTCGTCCAATTCCACTACTGAACCATAGGTGCACGAGTGGGCGCGAGTTGAGCCTGCCTAGCACGGGTCAGTAGGCCTGTTGCAGTCTCACTTCGTGTCCTCAAGATTCCACATGTTTACCCCTGGCCCTGGCCCTCATAAATCAGTCAGTCTAACCCTATCTCTACCCTCAGTTGTTCTTACAATTTTCTACGTCATAATTATGTCTCCTCCGAGTACTCTCCACCAAGGTCGTCAGCAGACTCCTCTCGGTTCTGAGACTAGTCTGCATGTGCTACACTGCCACTATAAACACTCAGCCATGACCACAGTGATAATACGTACACTCAGCCATGACCACAGTGATAATACGTACACTCAGCCATGACCACAATGATAATACGTACACTCAGCCACGACCACAGTGATAATACGTACACTCAGCCATGACCACAGTGATAATACGTACACTCAGCCGTGACCACAGTGATAATACGTACACTCAGCCATGACCACAGTGATAATACGTACACTCAGCCATGACCACAGTGATAATACGTACACTCAGCCGTGACCACAGTGATAATACGTACACTCAGCCATGACCACAGTGATAATACGTACACTCAGCCATGACCAAAGTGATAATACGTACACTCAGCCATGACCACAGTGATAATACGTACACTCAGCCGTGACCACAGTGATAATACGTACACTCAGCCATGACCACAGTGATAATACGTACACTCAGCCATGACCAAAGTGATAATACGTACACTCAGCCATGACCACAGTGATAATACGTACACTCAGCCGTGACCACAGTGATAATAAGCTTCACAAGTTACTCACTTGTGCCTGGCCAGGTCGTGATCTTTCACTAATAATAATGTTGATGTTTTATCCAGTTTCTACTTGTGTCATGGAACGCAGCCAAGGACAAACTGAAATATTTACATAAACAGAAGCGCTAGAAGTGTGTTGGTTCAAGCTGAAGAAGTGAAACACAACAGTTGTCACGGTGCAACAACGGTAAGGAGGGGAAGGATGGGTGGAAGGGGGTGGGAAAGGGGTGGAGTACGGGAGGAATTGGTTGTAGGGTGTAGAGGGAAGGGGAGGGAAGGTGATGGAGGGAGATGTATCAGTCAGGGCAAAAAGGTAATATACGGCGCCCTGTTTACTGTCTAAGGAAGTAGCAACTGTGGTATATTCCTCGCTGCCAGACATTACTCGAATTTAAGTATAGTTAATCGCCACTAACTATACTTTACTCCAGGTTAATTAAAGTTAAATTTAATTAACCCTATCTCGCCTAAAATGCCTGACATTTCAATTTATAGGATGATGAATCCTTTAGAAACTGATGCGCTTTGAAACTTTAGGAAAACGAAGATATTTTGAGGAGAGACTTGTACGTACCTTGTGTACTGGCGTAGAGCAAGCCACGGTGTCGACCACATCCCCAGCAGGAGCACTGCTGCAGTCCTCCTCCTCCTCACTACCACCGCCTGTCAACACAACACTGCATTAGTATACTGTAAAGAACAAAATGGCACAATACCGTAATTGGAACAATACATTAACCCGCACAAAGAAGAGTGAACATTACAACGACGCTTCGGTCCGACTTGGACCATTTACAAAGTGTGACTTTGTAAATGGTCCAAGTCGAACCGAAACGTCGTCGTAAACTTCTCTCTCCTATGTGAGGGTTATCGGTGTACACTGTAAAGATAAATCTAGCCACACAAACATTACCTCAATACCAATGTTAATTGATGCATTACGGTTTGCAGCGCAATACAGGGTATCCCATATCCCATAAGCCCAGCTCTCTCTACCTCCATGCATGCAAAAGGAACAGTTTTGTGGAGAAAAATCTCCAGTAAAGAGGGGGTAGCCCTCAGCCTTCCGAGGGGCTTAGCCCTCCCAGAAGGGACTAGTGGATTCTTCCACTTCCACAACAGCTTTACTAGAGACACAGGTGTGTGAGGCGTCACCAGGCACGCCTCTCTCTTGCTAGAATTTCTGAGCAACTACATAACATGGGTTAAACCTAGAGTAATTGCTCTTTCCCCACTGTAGGAAAATTACGGGAAAACCTGCGCTCCACTTAGTCTACAAGTCAGGGGCATTATGACTAGCAGCCCACACAACTAAACAACAAGGAAACGGCCATCTTTTGGTAGACTATGTTGCAATGTCTGGCAGGAATGTATATAAAGCTGAAATCAGCATTCTCTTTGTGGGTACAAGCAACAAGGGCACTAGGAGGGCAGCGGGATCAGAGTGACTTCAGGACTCCGAGCGTACATACATATTCTCGGTCATCATTTATGGGGTTTCGTCCAACACCAGTGAGCACCAAGGCGCATTTCATTTACAATCATCTGTGAAATGCTGGATATACAGCCTCCTTTGAGACAAATTTTAATATGTTACTCACTACTCGACAGCTCAGGAGTGGAGACTTAACTCATTCGTAAGAGACTCCTGAACTGTGGCTGCAAAAAGTCATCACTGAAGCTCAGCATATTTTGGTTTATTATGTCGGACAGTAGACTTGGCTGGTAAGTTTCCCCACGAGTTCTGAGTACAGTGTAAGTTTCTATTGAAACTAAATATCAGCATTTAGGATATGAAGCCAAGGAGAGAAGGCATTCACAAGTTATCCTATCAATAAAAATGGCAAATTCGCACCAAACCAACCTGAACCTTCCACTAAGTAGGACACACTAGATTTAAAAACTTCAAGGCAATCAAAAGAGTCATTTTTAAACTGCATCAGCATTTTAAGTGTGAAGCTTCTCAAAAACTGCATACTTAATGTAGCTGAATGATATC
>NC_091292.1:75832553-75842553 GCF_038502225.1 Cherax quadricarinatus | reverse complement strand
GTAAAGAATATGCCAACAAGAGTCTTCAATAAAGATGAGAGTTAAATGTTCATTTATCAATTAAAATTAGTGCTTTACATTTAATTCTCATTGTTTTCTGTATGTAAAACTATAGTTATTCTCTATAAAATGTATTTTTTTGTTAAAATTTTTGGATGTCTGGAACACATTAATTGAATTTACATCATTTCTTATGGGAAATATTACTTCGGTTGTCGTCCATTTCAGATTTCAACCGACCTTCTAGAATGGATTAAGGACTAAAACCACGGTTCCACTGTACCTCTTTTTTGGCATCTATGGATAACAGTCTCCATAAATGCCTTAATGCACCACCCACCTCACCCACCCTTTCCCTCCACATCCCCCTTCATCCATTTTACAGTGGATCTCATTTTTCATGAACCCAGCCCAAACAAGTCCATTCCCAAATACAGTGGTACCCAGAGTTTCGAACTTTCTTTGTTCCAGAAGGCTGTTCGAGTGCCGTTACCAAACAAATTTGTTTCCCATAAGGAATAATGTAAATTAGATTAGTCCATTTCAGATCCCCCCAAAAATACACTTACCAAAGCACTTACAACAATACACTTACATAACTGGTCAACTTGGGAGCAGTTCGAAACATTTATGAAACGATTCAGTTTCCCCTGAATCGTTTCATAAATGTTACCTTGCTCACCTTCCAAATGTGCTCACGCTAGGCTGCCCAATTCTCAAGCCCCTAGTACTTGAAGCCTGCAACATTCCTGGGACAATCCCTGCCCCTCCTACTCTCCACCCCAGATTTATACACCCTCTTGATCATCCCTGTAATGTAATCAGTAATTCCAGCACAGTTTTTATTACACCATACTATATTAAACGCCTCTACAACACCACACATTCTATTATTTTAACCTTCACTGAATTCACAAATCTTAAGCAAGCAGATTTTACAAATACAATATACAGTACAGTACATATATAAATAATAGCAATGCTTTAATACTGTACAAAATAAAATTTTCTATGATAATACTGTCCATTCAAAAAAATAACTCAACTTATAGGGATTGTCTTTTAAAGGTTTTGGCACAATATAATAATTATATGGGTAGTAGGTTGGTAGACAGCAACTACCCAGGGAGGTACTACCGTCCTGCCAACTGAGTGTGCACTGAAACTTTTAACTGTTTTACATGGTAGGATTGCTGGTATCTTTTCTGTCTCAAACATGCAGGATAATAGGTATATCTTGCTACTTCTTTTTGTACTTAAGTCACACTACACATGCATGTACACACATCTATATTTACACACCCATCTGGGTTCTCTTATTTTCTTAATTATTATTATTATTATTCTTCTTTATTTCCTCTCATCTCCATGGGAAAGTGAAAAACAATTCTTCCTCTGTAAGCCACGAGTGTCGTAAGAGAACTGAAATGCCAGGAGCAAGAGGCTGGTAACCCCTTCTCCTGTATAAATTACTAAATTTATACAGGTCACCCTGCCTTGGTGGGATACAGCTGGTTAGTTGAAAAAAAATTATATAAGCATCTTTAATTCTCTTCATATTTGGGCTTGATTACCAAACATCTGAAGCACTTACCTTTAAGAGACACTGTAAACCTTCAAATAAATACTGCATCACAACATGCTTTAATTCAAATAAAATTTTATCTTCTTGTATATGAACAAGCTGATACTATGAATACACAGGCACAACTGCTGGCAGTACTAAATAAAAGACACAGAGCAAGCTTTTATTGAGACATCTGAATAGAGCTCTACACAGCTCAAAAAGAGTCATGATAAAAGCTTACTCTGCACTTGTGTCTTCAATTCAAGGTAATACTAGCATTCAGATTTAAGAAAATTAATTTTTAAATCCACCACCACCAGAGATAAAAAAAAAAAAGGGGCAAGAGTTCTTACTGTCTGAAGGAAGCCCAGCGTCGAGGAGGGATGATTTTCTCCTGTGCGCTATTGAAAGGAAATAAAGCCAGATTGAAAAAAAAAAAAAAAGGAAGAAGGGATCAAGACAGACTACATTCCTGAAACCAACTGAACTGAATCTGAGAAAATTTAAAGCCAGGCACAGACCATATCTTGTCCATTACAATTCACTACAGTACTGTACTATATCTATATCATGCTAAAAGTTTATGCTTATCTAAATCTAATGCACCAAGATCTTTAACATGACTTCAAAATAAAATAAGTGCCATTTCATAACAAAAATTGAGATGTATGAAAAACAAGTTTTTAGACAACTGTTCATATATCAGACTTAATTTATTGAAGATAATTTTCAAGTGAAACTTTTATTTTTAGTGTCTTTTATAATATAGTGGTTTTTGAGTACTAAAAAAACCAAAGTAAATTTATGTTAGTCATCAAACTATATAAAGAAGCTATCTATACACATTGCACATGAAGATTTGCTAGGTGTTATATTTCAAGAAATCTCTGACTACAGCAAGCTTTACTGCTTTACAAACCACAGTACATAACTGCTATGCTTAATACTTGATATAGGCATTGTAAACTCAAAGCATACCCCGTAATAAGCTGCCATGAAAAGTGGGTGCTGTTAATATAAAATAAACCAACCAATGCAAAAACTCACAGCAGGTCAAATAGCAATTTTAAGTGTATCTGTGTGAAACTAAAGTTACACTATACTAACGGTTATATCTACAGTACTTCAAAGAGCTCTTTCCTTTGCAGATCAAATTAAAAAAACAAATTAATTTGTAAAGTCTTTGAAGTACAGCACACATTAAAAAATAAATACCACCAGGATATTAGATATAATACTCTTGATCTATCTTCCAGTGTGGAATATATCCTTGTTGAGTAGTAGCATTAAACAAAGGATTGAATGTGCTCATACAATATCTATACAGAGATTTTGAAATGTAAATATACCTAATTTGCATCATATAAAATGCATCATTAGAATTTTGATATATAATAGCGACAAGATAAAATAGACAAATATTCAACACTAGTATATTTGAAGAAGTCCCACCAATCAGTGGCTTTATTAATTCAATACAGAGGCAAATTTGAAGTTGTTGAAAGTTGAGACAGTAAAAATTGAGATAATCAATCCCTCAGCCTTGCAGAACTATGCACAGAAGACAGTGAAAGGTCAAGTCATCAGTCCCTCTGCCTGGAAGCCAGCAAGGGGCCGACAGATTCTAGTATAGAGTACATCTTGCTGCCTATGCTGTAGATTTATCAAACCTAAGGTGCTGAACACCAGCTTCCTGGCTGCTGGACTGAATACTTCAACTTTTACCATCTCGAGTTTCCACACCTTCAAATTTACCTCTGTCCTGAATTGATAAGGCCCTTTTTGGCAAAACTTCTTGAAAGGTACCCAGTTATTGCAGATGTCTAATTCCTCATATAAAACTGTTCAGATGCTAAGTTCCTGTACTAAGTTCAGATGCAAAGTTCTTGTATAGCACATTTTTGCAGCCCAGTTTGAAGATGAATTTTAATAGTAAAACTAATTTTCTAGCATGTCACTTGAACAAGCCCTGGTAGAGCATGCGAAAACACTAATACCGTATTTCAAATTTCTTTTGCTAGCACTGAGCTACACTTGGGCTAAAGAAATTACAAAGCTATGGTTCTGTCTTAAGAACCCTCATCCCCACATCCCTAGTTCACCATTATTAACTATTTACCTAAAAGGAGCAGTAGTAACACTGCAAATGCAATGATGATTAAGCAAGATATTGATGATGCAATAGATACAAATCATAAAATATGCTGTGAGTAGCTCAAAAGATGTACATATGGCATGTGACTGTTAAGAAAATGAAGCAATGGTTAGTAGAATTTGGAAAAATACAAGGTAACAGACCCTGTGTGTGCACTGTGCCTTTTTCCATACTTGTATGTATTACACCATACACAAAATGACAATTGATGTCTGATTTAAAAAATACAAATGGTTAAGCTGCCATTTCATCATGGTTCATCATGTAAGAAGAATGTATATTTGAATCAGAACCTCTGTGCACAGTAAAAATCATTGTTAAATAAACAAGTTGTAATGCATATTAAAGAGAATTGATGTATTAAATATTTAAGAAGCAAAAACCACAATCCACAGATAAATTAAGTAAATGTTACAGTCTAAAGTAATTGAGTAAATGTCATGCTTATAACTCCCAAGAACACAAACTACAAACACACACATGCAAATACACAAGAATGTAAAATACTGCTGTAGTAACATTCATATGCGAAACTGAAATACAGATTAATAAAATTATATAAATTACTGTATTACTAACAGGTAAAAATGCACAAGGAAAAGTATCATAATTGTACATTCAGTTGTTAGTGCACAACCCAGGACACTCTTTACTACATAAATCTTGCTCTGATACATACAGGATAGCATGACCAATTCCCATGACTTAACTTCATACATCCCATTCTCTTTCATTCTCTTCTATCACAGAAGATTAGCAAACATTATAATCAAAGTGCAATTTTAATACTTTCTCAAGGTTATCTGACCTTTAACCCTTTGACTGTTTCAGCCATATATACGAGCCAATGTGGTAGGCCCATATGTGAGAGAATGGGTCTGTGTGGTCAGTGTATAAAAAAAATCCTGCAGCATGCAGTACATAATGAGAAAAAAACTGACCGTGTTTTTTTTTTATTAAAACACCGAATTTGAGGTGTATTTTTGTATAGTATTTATGGTTATATTCTCGTTTTATTGGTCTCATTTGTCAGAATGGAAGACAAAGAAAGAGAGATGATTTTGATTGGTTTCACTAAGAAAAGGACCTTGAAATGTAGCGGAAATGTTAGAATTTTGCTGATGTTTAAGAGTAAACAAATGACATCATTGTCCAATAAATGTCCAACTAGCCATTCTAATATGCAGCCACGAATGGGTTGACATTATTTACACAATTATTACAATAATGCAGTTGTCTGCATAACAGTAAATCTTCTATTTTTTGTGTGAATAAAAATTCAAAATAGAAAGCAAGAGCTACAAATAAGAGGGGCCTGGAGATGTGACTGATGAACATTGCAAATGTTATTTTAGTGCCAGGATTGTCTGCATTGTTCATTTGAGACCATACATGTATTTTGAAATTGGCATATTTTTTAATTTGCATGAAATTGGTAAAATTGCCAATTTCTGACCACTTTATTGGGTAGTTGAAACTGTAAATTTCCTACTTTTGGTGTCATTACCATCGGGAAAAGATTCTCTATCATTTCATAAGAAAAAATATTTTTCTTTTTTTAAATATTTTGCAACACAGACACTCTAGGATTGGGGGTTGTGACAGTCAAGGGTTTAAATAAAATTTATTATGAATAAATGTAGAATTCATAGCAGGTGGAAAAAATTTTCAATGAATTATATGTATGAATTAAAATTTCTTCAGCTCAATCATCTCCATGGTACAATATTTATAAACTACATTTTGCTTCAGAGAAGTTGCAGTTTGACTCGAGAGAAACTGACACTGATGCATACACTTACAACAGCTTCACTGAAAATGTTTCAGTCCTGGGAAACTTGTCACTTTGATTACAAAAGTATGAGAGAAGGCAGGCTACATACTGAATAGGCTCAGGAGAGTGAGGTAATAGTGGTGGTGTGAAATACCTTTATATCTCTGATGAATTTCGAGTTTTTGCTCACACAGCCCACACCTGGACCAGGTTTGTCTGGTGCTTGCCTCTGGCAATGTGCTGGTCCACATACCCATCACAGCCTGGTTGATCTGGCACTTGGAGATACTTTTCAAGGTTCCTCTTGAAGGCCTCTACAGTTATTCAGGCAGGGTCTTTGGTATCTACTGGTAAAATGTTAAATATTCTGGGACCATGGATGTTGATACAATGTTCTCTTATTGTGTCCATGACCCCTGCCTTTTCCTGGATTTATTTTACATATTCTTCCATATGTCTCACTCGACATGCTATTATGTCAGCAAGTAATTTAGAGCTAGACCCTCAAATACCTTCTACATACAGTATATATTATTGCATATCTCTATGTCTTTCCTCTACTCCAAGATACATATTTTATGACTTAGCAGTGTTCCCAGTAATTTAAATACATTATTGGCCCCTTTAAGCAGAAGTAAATAATCTACTTATCTATTCCAGGTCTGATCTCTCTCCTGTCCTGAACAGAGCAGTCAACACAGAGCAGTACTGTCAGCAAGATATTCCTGGCATTTCAATACTGTCACCCTGGTCATTATTTCCCTTGCATTAAGAATTCTCATCCACCTTGTCATTTTCCTGCCTTCCATGACATTTGCATTAGTGTTCTTTAAGAGACATCAGCTGACATTATCATCCTTGGGTCCTTCACGTGTTCCTTTCATCCTATTTAGTGATCCTCTTGAATTGCGTATATAGTTGAGTTCATTCTATGTATAAGCAGCTAGAACTACTACATTCAACAAACCAGCCATATTCTACCAAGGCAGGGTGGCCCAAAAAGAAAAACAAAAGTTTATCTTTTTAAATTTAGTAATTTATACAGGAGGGGCCACTATGTGTATGTGTGTGTGTGTGTATGTGTATGTGTGTGTGTGTATGTGTGTGTGTATGTGTGTGTGTATGTGAGTGTGTATGTGTGTATGTGTGTATGTGTGTATGTGTGTATGTGTGTGTGTGTGTATGTGTGTGTGTGTGTATGTGTATGTGTGTGTATGTGTGTGTGTATGTGTGTGTGTATGTGTGTGTGTATGTGTGTATGTGTGTATGTGTGTATGTGTGTGTGTGTATGTGTGTGTATGTGTGTGTGTGTGTGTGTGTGTGTGTGTGTGTGTGTGTGTGTGTGTGTGTGTGTGTACTCACCTAGTTGTACTCACCTAGTTGAGGTTGCGGGGGTCGAGTCCGAGCTCCTGGCCCCGCCTCTTCACTGATCGCTACTAGGTCACTCTCCCTGAGCCGTGAGCTTTATCGTACCTCTGCTTAAAGCTATGTATGGATCCTGCCTCCACTACATCGCTTCCCAAACTATTCCACTTACTGACTACTCTGTGGCTGAAGAAATACTTCCTAACATCCCTGTGATTCATCTGTGTCTTTAGCTTCCAACTGTGTCCCCTTGTTACTGTGTCCAATCTCTGGAACATCCTGTTTTTGTCCACCTTGTCAATTCCTCTCAGTATTTTGTATGTCGTTATCATGTCCCCCCTATCTCTCCTGTCCTCCAGTGTCGTCAGGTTGATTTCCCTTAACCTCTCCTCGTAGGACATACCTCTTAGCTCTGGGACTAGTCTTGTTGCAAACCTTTGCACTTTCTCTAGTTTCTTTACGTGCTTGGCTAGGTGTGGGTTCCAAACTGGTGCCGCATACTCCAATATGGGCCTAACGTATACGGTGTACAGGGTCCTGAACGATTCCTTATTAAGATGTCGGAATGCTGTTCTGAGGTTTGCTAGGCGCCCATATGCTGCAGCAGTTATTTGGTTGATGTGCGCTTCAGGAGATGTGCCTGGTGTTATACTCACCCCAAGATCTTTTTCCTTGAGTGAGGTTTGTAGTCTCTGACCCCCTAGACTGTACTCCGTCTGCGGCCTTCTTTGCCCTTCCCCAATCTTCATGACTTTGCACTTGGTGGGATTGAACTCCAGGAGCCAATTGCTGGACCAGTTCTGCAGCCTGTCCAGATCCCTTTGTAGTTCTGCCTGGTCTTCGATCGAGTGTATTCTTCTCATCAACTTCACGTCATCTGCAAACAGGGACACCTCAGAGTCTATTCCTTCCGTCATGTCGTTCACAAATACCAGAAACAGCACTGGTCCTAGGACTGACCCCTGCGGGACCCCGCTGGTCACAGGTGCCCACTCTGACACCTCGCCACGTACCATGACTCGCTGCTGTCTTCCTGACAAGTATTCCCTGATCCATTGTAGTGCCTTCCCTGTTATCCCTGCTTGGTCCTCCAGTTTTTGCACCAATCTCTTGTGTGGAACTGTGTCAAACGCCTTCTTGCAGTCCAAGAAAATGCAATCCACCCACCCCTCTCTCTCTTGTCTTACTGCTGTCACCATGTCATAGAACTCCAGTAGGTTTGTGACACAGGATTTCCCGTCCCTGAAACCATGCTGGCTGCTGTTGATGAGATCATTCCTTTCTAGGTGTTCCACCACTCTTCTCCTGATAATCTTCTCCATGATTTTGCATACTATACATGTCAGTGACACTGGTCTGTAGTTTAATGCTTCATGTCTGTCTCCTTTTTTAAAGATTGGGACTACATTTGCTGTCTTCCATGCCTCAGGCAATCTCCCTGTTTCGATAGATGTATTGAATATTGTTGTTAGGGGTACACATAGCGCCTCTGCTCCCTCTCTCAATACCCATGGGGAGATGTTATCTGGCCCCATTGCCTTTGAGGTATCTAGCTCACTCAGAAGCCTCTTCACTTCTTCCTCGGTTGTGTGCACTGTGTCCAGCACTTGGTGGTGTGCCCCACCTCTCCGTCTTTCTGGAGTCCCTTCTGTCTCCTCTGTGAACACTTCTTTGAATCTCTTGTTGAGTTCTTCACATACTTCCCGGTCATTTCCTGTTGTCTCTCCTCCTTCCTTCCTTAGCCTGATTACCTGGTCCTTGACTGTTGTTTTCCTCCTGATGTGGCTGTACAACAGTTTCGGGTCAGATTTGGCTTTCGCTGCTATGTCATTTTCATATTGTCTTTGGGCCTCCCTTCTTATCTGTGCATATTCATTTCTGGCTCTACGACTGTTCTCCTTATTCTCCTGGGTCCTTTGCCTTCTATATTTCTTCCATTCCCTAGCACACTTGGTTTTTGCCTCCCTGCACCTTTGGGTAAACCATGGGCTCATCCTGGCTTTTTCATTACTCCTGTTACCCTTGGGTACAAACCTCTCCTCAGCCTCCTTGCATTTTATTGCTACATATTCCATCATCTCATTAACTGGTTTCCCTGCCAGTTCTCTGTCCCACTGAACCCCGTTCAGGTAGTTCCTCATTCCTGTGTAGTCCCCTTTCTTGTAGTTTGGCTTCATTCGTCCTGGCCTTCCTGCTTCTCCCTCCACTTGTAGCTCTACTGTGTATTCGAAGCTTACAACCACATGGTCACTGGCCCCAAGGGGTCTTTCATATGTGATGTCCTCGATATCTGCACTACTGAAGGTGAATACTAAGTCCAGCCTTGCTGGTTCATCCTCTCCTCTCTCTCTTGTAGTGTCCCCTTACGTGTTGGTACATGAAGTTCTCCAGTACCACCTCCATCATCTTAGCCCTCCAAGTATCTTGGCCCCCATGTGGGTCCAAGTTCTCCCAATCTATCTCCTTGTGGTTAAAGTCACCCATGATCAGGAGCTTTGCCCTGCATGCATGAGCTCTTCTGGCCACTCTAGCCAGTGTGTCAACCATCGCTCTATTGCTCTCGTCGTACTCTTGCCTTGGCCTCCTGCTGTTCTGTGGTGGGTTATACATCACTGCTATTACCACCTTGGGACCTCCAGAGTGAAGTGTTCCCACTATGTAATCACTTTCTTCTCCGCTATCTTCTCTCTCCAGCTCATCAAAATTCCAGCGATTTTTGATCAGCAACGCCACTCCTCCTGTGTGTCTGTGTGTGTGTGTGTGTGTGTGTGTGTGTATGTGTGTGTGTGTGTGTGTGTGTGTGTGTGTGTGTGTGTGTGTGTGTGTGTGTGTGTGTGTGTGTGTGTGTGTGTGTGTGTGTGTGTGTCGTTCCTGATAAATCGAACTTGTTAATTAGGCTGAACTTTCCCATAATTGAACTTTTCCAAATTTTGCTTTACAGACCGAAATTTATTTCAATTGAAAATTACGTAAAAATATTTTAGGGCCAAACCTAACTTAACATCACATATTTTTTTTTTTGCCAAGTTGTATTAATATATCGTAATCCAGTTTAAATTTATGTAGTGTTTCTTTAAATCAATGATATACATTTTTTTCGTTATGATAAGATTGATTTTCATAGATTTATGGAATAATT
>NC_091292.1:75670053-75827553 GCF_038502225.1 Cherax quadricarinatus | reverse complement strand
TAGGTGTCACAGTATAGTGTGTTAGGTGGCACAGTGTAGTGTGTTAGATGTCACAGTATAGTGTGTTAGTGTAGTGTGTTAGGTGTCACAGTATAGTGTGTTAGGTGCACAGCGTAGTGTGTAGGTGTCACAGTATAGTGTGTTAGGTGGCACAGCGTAGTGTGTTAGGTGTCACAGTATAGTGTGTTAGGTGGCACAGTTTAGTGTGTTAGGTGTCACAGTATAGTGTGTTAGGTGGCACAGAGTAGTGTGTTAGGTGTCACAGTAGTGTGTTAGGTGGCACAGTGTAGTGTTTTAGGTGTCACAGTATAGTGTGTTAGGTGGCACAGCGTAGTGTGTTAGGTGTCACAGTGTAGTGTGTTAGGTGTCACAGTGTAGTGTGTTAGGTGTCACAGCGTAGTATGTTAGGTGTCACAGCGTAGTGTGTTAGGTGGACACAGTATAGTGTGTTAGGTGTCACAGTATAGTGTGTTAGGTAGTGTGTTAGGTGTCACAGTATAGTGTGTTAGGTGGCACAGCGTAGTGTGTTAGGTGTCACAGTATAGTGTGTTAGGTGTCACAGTATAGTGTGTTAGGTGTCACAGTATAGTGTGTTAGTTAGGTGGCACAGCATAGTGTGTTAGGTGTCACAGTATAGTGTGTTAGGTGTCACAGTATAGTGTGTTAGGTGTCACAGTATAGTGTGTTAGGTGTCACAGTATAGTGTGTTAGGTGTCACAGTATAGTGTGTTAGGTGGCACAGCGTAGTGTGTTAGGTGTCACAGTATAGTGTGTTAGGTGTCACAGTATAGTGTGTTAGGTGTCACAGTATAGTGTGTTAGGTGGCACAGCGTAGTGTGTTAGGTGTCACAGTATAGTGTGTTAGGTGGCACAGCGTAGTGTGTTAGGTGTCACAGTATAGTGTGTTAGGTGGCACAGCGTAGTGTGTTAGGTGTCACAGTATAGTGTGTTAGGTGTCACAGTATAGTGTGTTAGGTGTCACAGTATAGTGTGTTAGGTGTCACAGTGTAGTGTGTTAGGTGTCACAGTATAGTGTGTTAGGTGGCACAGTGTAGTGTGTTAGGTGTCACAGTATAGTGTGTTAGGTGGCACAGTGTAGTGTGTTAGGTGTCACAGTATAGTGTGTTAGGTGGCACAGCGTAGTGTGTTAGGTGTCACAGTACAGTGTGTTAGGTGTCACAGTATAGTGTCTTAGGTGTCACAGTATAGTGTGTTAGGTGTCACAGTATAGTGTGTTAGGGGACACAGTATAGTGTGTTAGGTGTCACAGTATAGTGTGTTAGGTGTCACAGTATAGTGTGTTAGGTGTCACAGTATAGTGTGTTAGGTGGCACAGCGTAGTGTGTTAGGTGTCACAGTATAGTTTGTTAGGTGTCACAGTATAGTGTGTTAGGTGTCACAGTATAGTGTGTTAGGTGGCACAGCGTAGTGTGTTAGGTGTCACAGTACAGTGTGTTAGGTGTCACAGTATAGTGTCTTAGGTGTCACAGTATAGTGTGTTAGGTGTCACAGTATAGTGTGTTAAGGGACACAGTATAGTGTGTTAGGTGTCACAGTATAGTGTGTTAGGTGTCACAGTATAGTGTGTTAGGTGTCACAGTATAGTGTGTTAGGTGGCACAGCGTAGTGTGTTAGGTGTCACAGTATAGTTTGTTAGGTGTCACAGTATAGTGTGTTAGGTGTCACAGTATAGTGTGTTAGGTGGCACAGCGTAGTGTGTTAGATGTCACAGTATAGTGTGTTAGGTGGCACAGTGTAGTGTGTTAGGTGTCACAGTATAGTGTGTTAGGTGGCACAGCGTAGTGTGTTAGGTGTCACAGTGTAGTGTGTTAGGTGTCACAGTATAGTGTGTTAGGTGGCACAGCGTAGTGTGTTAGGTGTCACAGTACAGTGTGTTAGGTGGCACAGTGTAGTGTCTTAGGTGTCACAGTATAGTGTGTTAGGTGGCACAGCGTAGTGTGTTAGGTGTCACAGTACAGTGTGTTAGGTGTCACAGTATAGTGTCTTAGGTGTCACAGTATAGTGTGTTAGGTGTCACAGTATAGTGTGTTAGGGGACACAGTATAGTGTGTTAGGTGTCACAGTATAGTGTGTTAGGTGTCACAGTATAGTGTGTTAGGTGTCACAGTATAGTGTGTTAGGTGGCACAGCGTAGTGTGTTAGGTGTCACAGTATAGTTTGTTAGGTGTCACAGTATAGTGTGTTAGGTGTCACAGTATAGTGTGTTAGGTGGCACAGCGTAGTGTGTTAGGTGTCACAGTACAGTGTGTTAGGTGTCACAGTATAGTGTCACAGTATAGTGTGTTAGGTGTCACAGTATAGTGTGTTAGGTGTCACAGTATAGTGTGTTAAGGTGTTACACAGTATAGTGTGTTAGGTGTCACAGTATAGTGTGTTAGGTGTCACAGTATAGTGTGTTAGGTGTCACAGTATAGTGTAGGTTAGGTGGGTGTCACAGCGTAGTGTGTTAGGTGTCACAGTATAGTGTGTTAGGTGTCACAGTATAGTGTGTTAGGTGTCACAGTATAGTGTGTTAGGTGGCACAGCGTAGTGTGTTAGGTGTCACAGTATAGTGTGTTAGGTGGCACAGTGTAGTGTGTTAGGTGTCACAGTATAGTGTGTTAGGTGGCACAGCGTAGTGTGTTAGGTGTCACAGTATAGTGTGTTAGGTGGCACAGTGTAGTGTGTTAGGTGTCACAGTATAGTGTGTTAGGTGTCACAGTATAGTGTGTTAGGTGGCACAGCATAGTGTGTTAGGTGTCACAGTATAGTGTGTTAGGTGTCACAGTATAGTGTGTTAGGTGTCACAGTATAGTGTGTTAGGGGACACAGTATAGTGTGTTAGGTGTCACAGTATAGTGTGTTAGGTGTCACAGTATAGTGTGTTAGGTGTCACAGTAGTGTGTTAGGTGTCACAGTATAGTGTGTTAGGTGTCACAGTTTAGTGTGTTAGGTGTCACAGTATAGTGTGTTAGGTGGACACAGTATAGTGTGTTAGGTGACACAGTATAGTGTGTTAGGTAGGGCACAGCGTAGTGTGTTAGGTGTCACAGTATAGAGTGTTAGGTGGTTAGGTGGCACAGCGTAGTGTGTTAGGTGTCACAGTATAGAGTGTTAGGTGGCACAGCGTAGTGTGTTAGGTGGCACAGCATAGTGTGTTAGGTGTCACAGTATAGTGTGTTAGGTGTCACAGTATAGTGTGTTAGGTGTCACAGTATAGTGTGTTAGGGGACACAGTATAGTGTGTTAGGTGTCACAGTATAGTGTGTTAGGTGTCACAGTATAGTGTGTTAGGTGTCACAGTATAGTGTGTTAGGTGTCACAGTATAGTGTGTTAGGTGTCACAGTATAGTGTGTTAGGTGTCACAGTATAGTGTGTTAGGGGACACAGTATAGTGTGTTAGGGGACACAGTATAGTGTGTTAGGTGGCACAGCGTAGTGTGTTAGGTGTCACAGTATAGAGTGTTAGGTGGCACAGCGTAGTGTGTTAGGTGTCACAGTATAGTGTGTTAGGTGGCACAGCGTAGTGTGTTAGGTGTCACAGTATAATGTGTTAGGTGGCACAGCGTAGTGTGTTAGGTGTCACAGTATAGTGTGTTAGGTGGCACAGTGTAGTGTGTTAGGTGTCACAGTATAGTGTGTTAGGTGGCACAGTGTAGTGTGTTAGGTGTCACAGTATAGTGTGTTAGGTGTCACAGTATAGTGTGTTAGGTGTCACAGTATAGTGTGTTAGGTGTCACAGTATAGTGTGTTAGGGGACACAGTATAGTGTGTTAGGTGTCACAGTATAGTGTGTTAGGTGTCACAGTATAGTGTGTTAGGTGTCACAGTATAGTGTGTTAGGTGGCACAGCATAGTGTTAGGTGTCACAGTATAGTGTGTTAGGTGGCACAGCGTAGTGTGTTAGGTGTCACAGTATAGTGTGTTAGGTGGTACAGCGTAGTGTGTTAGGTGTCACAGTATAGTGTGTTAGGTGTCACAGTATAGTGTGTTAGGGGGCACAGTATAGTGTGTTAGGTGTTACAGTATAGTGTGTTAGGTGTCACAGTATAGTGTGTTAGGTGTCACAGTATAGTGTGTTAGGTGTCACAGTATAGTGTGTTAGGTGTCACAGTATAGTGTGTTAGGGGACACAGTATAGTGTGTTAGGGGACACAGTATAGTGTGTTAGGTGGCACAGCGTAGTGTGTTAGGTGTCACAGTATAGTGTGTTAGGTGTCACAGTATAGTGTGTTAGGGGACACAGTATAGTGTGTTAGGGGACACAGTATAGTGTTAGGGGACACAGTATAGATAAAGTCAAGTGATAATATATACTGGTGTAGCAAGTATACCACGCTACTCTATACTGTGTTTATCTCAACCTACTCTCCTCCCTCCCTCCCTCTTCCTTCCTCCATTATACTATGCTTTCCCAGCCTCAACTAGCTGCACAGAACTAGAGATAGACTACTCCATCTCGGGAGACAGCATTGATAGGTCTCTCTCACTCTCTCTCTCTCTCTCTCTCTCTCTCTCCTCCCCCTCTCTCTCTCTCTCTCTCTCTCTCTCTCCCTCTCTCTCTGTCCCAGCTTTCACCCACAATGAACACCAGCTGTGTAATACTTGAGGGCTCACAAACCATGTTCAACATACCAACAAGACCTTGAAACACAGCTCAGCTGTGACCGCCAGGAAGTCTTGCAGACACACACACACACAAACACACACCTTTGATATACCTTTGCCTTTGAAGAATTTCGAGAGTATATCTACTCTCTGAGCCCGGTCATGGGCCATGCTCGTCTGGTGCTTGTCTGGTCAACCAGGCTGTTGCTGCTGGAGGCCCGCTGCCCCACATATCCATCACAGCCTGGTTGATCTAGCACCTGGTGAAGATACTTGTCTAGTTTCCTCTTGAAGGCTTCAACATTTGTTCCAGCAGTGTTTCTGATATCTTCTGGTAAGATGTTGAAAAGTCTGGGACCCAGGATGTTGATACAGTGTTCCCTTATTGCCCCCACTGCACCCCTGCTCCTCACTGAGTTTATGTTACACTTCCTCCCATATCTCTCACTCCAGTATGTTGTTATGGCAGTGTGCAGATTTGGGACCAAGCCCTCGAGTACTTTCCAGGTATATATTATCATGTATCTCTCCTCCGCTCTAGTGAGTACATGTTCAAGACTTGCAGGCGTTCCCAGTAGTTTAGGTGCTTTACTGGATCAATGTGAGCCGTAAACGATCTCTGTATTTATTCCAGCTCCGATATTTCTCCTGCCTTGAACGGGGCCGTCAGCACTGAGCAATATTCTAAGTGAGGGAGAACTAGCGATTTGAAGAGTGTCACCATCGGCATTGTTTCCCTTATTTTGAAAGTTCTCAATACCCACCCAGTCATCTTCCTGGCTGTCGTGATCTTTGTCTTGTTATGGTCTTTAAAAGAAAGGTCCGCTGACATAATTATTCCTAGGTCTTTTACGTGTTCCTTACGTTCTATTTGGTGACCCTCTTGAGTTTTGTATATAGTGTTCCTTTTGAGTTCTTCATTCTTTCCATACCTAAGCAGCTGGAACTTATCACCATTGAACGTCATGTTGTTCTCCAATGCCCACTGGAAAACCCTGTTTATGTCTTCCTGTACTTTTTCAGTGTCCTCTACCGTACTGACTTTCATGCTTATTTTAGTGTCATCTGCAAATTATGATACAAAAGTGTGCCGGGTGTTTTTGTCTATGTCTGCTATGAGGATGAGGAACAGCAGAGGTGCCAGGACAGTGCCTTGGGGTACTGAGCTTTTGACCTCGCTGATGCTGGATCTTGCCCTGTTCACTACTACTTTTTGTGTTCTGTGTGTTAGGAAACCGAAAATCTATCTGCCTACCTTCCTCGTAATGCCCATGGCCATCATTTTGTGCGCTAACACTCCATGATCGCATTTGTCAAACGCCTTTGCAAAATCTGTGTAAATCACATCTGCGTTTTGGTCGTCTTCCAGTGCCTCCGTAATTCTGTCATAATGGTTCAGCAGCTGTGACAGGCATGATCGTCCTGCTCTAAAACCATGCTAGTTCGGGTTATGTTGGTTGTGCTGCTCCATGAAATTTGTAACCTACCGTCTCATCACTCTTTCGAAGATTTTTTATGATGTGAGAGGTTAGGGCTACCGGTCTGTAATTTTTAGCTAGTGCTCTACTGCCTCCCTTGTGCAAAGGAGCTATGTCTGCACTCTTTAAGGCCTTCGGTATTTCACCTAGATCTAAGCTCTTTCTCCAAAGAATACTGAGGGCTCGTGCTAGTGGTACTTTGCACTTCTTTATAAATAGAGCATTCCATGAATCTGCTCCAGGTGCTGAGTGAGTGGGCATGTTTTCCATTTCTTTTTCGAAATCTAGGGGATTTGTACTAATGTCAGTTGGTCTGTGCGGCCTTCTTCTGGAGTGAAAAATATTTCTGCATTTTCTACCTTGCTGCCATTTAGTGGGTTACTGAACACCGACTCATACTGTTCTTTTAGGATTTCACTCATTTCCTGTTCATCGTCAGAATATGAGTCTCCTCTCAGTAGTGGTCCAATTCTACAGGTAGTACTTAGCTTGGATTTTGCGTAGGAATAGAAATATTTTGGGTTTCTTGCAATATCCTGTATGGCCCTTTTGTTCCCTTTGTACTTCTGTGAGGTATGACATCCTATCTTTCCTCTGTTGTAGCATATTTGTGTTTTTAAGCAGTTCAGTCACCTGTTTTCTTCTTCTGTACCATCTCCTACGCTCTCTCTCTCTATATCTGATCTTCCTCTGGGTTTCCTCAATGGTAAATGCTTCATACATACTGTGTATGCTTCTGTATTCAGCTTCTCTAGGCACTGGTGGGGAGTTAGGGTGCTCATGTCTGATTCCCAGGGTATGTCTGATACCTCTTGGTTTATTTTTTCCCAGTTAATTCTATGGATGTTAAAATTAAACTTACTGAACATCCCGTCTCTAACTTTAGCGATGCAGTTTCCTACCCCTGAGTTAATACTAGTTTGAACCTCTATGATGTTATGATCAGAGTAAAAAGTTTTGGAAACTGTTATGTCTCTGATCAGTTTTTCGTTGTTCGTGAATATCAAATTCAGGGTATTTTCATTTCTAGTGGGATCAATTACCTGTTGGTTTAAAGAGTAATTTTCACAAAACCTCATTATATTCCTGGTATGTACCTGCTGAGCCAGGGTGCTTCCCGGGGATATTTCTGGTATAACATTACGTTATACCTCTTCCATTTACTTTCTAGCCTATTCAGATAGCTATCTATCTTACTTAACTAATCTGTGAATTCCTCAGCAGTTGCTGATGGTGGTTTGTATTTTCAACTTTAATGCCCAGAATTTCTACTATATCATTCGTAGAATTCAGCGCTTCTGTGCAACAGAAAGTATCCTTTACATAGATTGCTACTCCTCCCTGTGACCTATTGATTCTATCACATCTATACATGTTGTAGTTTTCTGTCTTTATCTCTCCGTCCAAAACATCCCTTGTATGTGTTTCTGACATAACTAACTTTGTCATTTTTTATTTGATTTCAAACTCTGTATATTTGCAAATATGAAGCAGGAATTACCAAGTGGGATGTTTTGTCTCGCTTTGTGTTTCATTAGTACCACTGGTGGTGTACTACCTGGTATGTCCCCTGGTGTACACTCCCCTGGTTTCTCCAGTACTGGCTTTGCGTTTGTTTGCTTATTCGGCCTTGAGCCCACCTGTCCTCTCTGTACCATTCCCCCTGTTTGTCTCTTCCTTTGTTTTGATCTTTTCTCTTTTTGTCTAAAAAAGAATGCTGTTCAATTTCTCTTTCTCTGCTAACTCTGTAGCGCCGCGTTCCTTTTACATGATGGTCTGGGCAGCTCAGGTCATAACATTCTCTGGACTGCGTTGTAGCTTTACACATTACTGGATGGAAGTACCTGCTGCACTCTCTGTTGAAACGACACTTTCCCTTCCTCAACATGTTCGCACATTTTCTGGTGTGTGATTAACTCTTATCCATAAGTTCAGTTTACTATATCACTGCCTATTCATATCCTTTTCGTCTATTCGTTATATGTGGTAACTGGTTCCTTGGTGTATCACTTGTCACATGTCAACACCAGGACAAGTACACTCACCCACCACTGCCACACTTGTCACATGTCAACACCAGGACAAGTACACTCACCCACCACTGCCACACTTGTCACATGTCAACACCAGGACAAGTACACTCACCCACCACTGCCACACTTCACAATTGTTTTTTATTTTATTTCCTTTTATTTTATCACTGGTATTTTGTCACTGTGTTGTACACTGGTTATCTCAAGGATATACAATGTATTCGTTCAAGATACACTTTTCTTTTCACTGGAGAGGTAACGGGGAAAAACACGTCACACAGTAGGCTTGGGCCTTTTTATCGATTGTATGTTTAATTTATGTATACTGTGATTCCCTGCACCTCAATGCTATCATCACTCGTTTTATTACTTTTGACACGCACACACACACACACACGCACAAACACAAACACACACACACACACTGACACACACACTGACACACACACACACACACACACACACACACACACACACACACACACACACACACACACACACACACACACGCATATGCAACAGGCCTAGTGTCTAATCGACATGTGCCTAGGACAAAATGGTAACTAACACACACACACACACACACACACACACACACACACACACACACACACACACACACACACACACACGAAATCCTGCATCACAAGCCTACTCGAGTTTTACGACAAGGTAACAAAAGTAAGACAGGAGATAGAGGGGTGGGCAGACTGCATTTTCTTGGACTGTAAGAAACTTGAGGGGCAGGCAGGAATAACAGGAAAGGCACTGCAATGAATCAGAGAATGCCTGACAGGAAGGAAACAACAAGTGACGGTACGTGACGAGGTGTCAGAGTGAGCGCACGTGACGAGCGGGGTTCCACAAGGGTCAGTCCTAAGGTCAGTGCTGTTTCTGGTATATGTGAATGCCATGACGGAATTGATAGATTCAGAGGTGTCCCTGTCTGCAGACGATGTGAAGCTAATGCGAAGAATTCAAACGGATGAGGATCAGGTAGGACTAGAAAGGGATCCGGACTGGCTGCAAGCCTGGTCTAGCAACTGGCTGCTGGAGTTTAACTCCACCAAGTGCACAGTCATTAAGATTGGGTAACGTCAAAGACCGCAGACAGAGTACAGGCTAGGAGGAGGGGCGGCAAAGGCTGCAAACCTAACCTCACTCAAGGAAAAGGATCTTGGGGTGAGTATCATACCAAGCACATCTCCTGAGGTGCACATCAACCAAATAACTGCCGCAGCACACAGGCGCCTGGAAAACCCAACAATAGCGTTTCGACACCTGGGTAAAAACATAAGAAAGAACACTGCAGCAGGCCTACTGGCCTATGCAAGGCAGGTCCAATTCTCCCACCGGCTTAAGCCAATGCCTTGACCTAGTCAGGTCAGTCACGTCACTTAAGGGAGGAGCACGGCATCCGACCTAGTAGCACAAGTTAGTCAGGTTCGACTCACACCCACCCACACCCACTCATGTATTTATCCAACCTTTTTTAAAACTACACAACGTCTTAGCGTCTATGACGGTACTCGGGAGGTTGTTCCACTCATCCACAGCTCTGTTACCAAACCAGTGCTTTCGTATATCCTTCCTGAATCTGAATTTTTCCAATTTAAAACCACTGCTGCGAGTCCTGTCTATGTTAGATATTTTCAGCACGCTATTTACATCCCCTTTATTAATTCTTGTTTTACATTTATACACCTCAATCATATCCCCCCTAATTCTACGCCTTTTTAGAGAGTACAGATTCAGGGCCCTCAGTCTATCCTCATAGGGAAGATTTCATATATATGGGATCAACTTTGTCATCCTCCTTTATACGTTTTCCAGCGCATTTATATCCATTCTGTAATACGGTGACCAAAACTGTGCATCATAATCTAAATGAGGCCTAACCAAAGAAGCCAAGGATTCTGTTAGCTTTATTCCGAACACTTATGCACTGTTGTCTTGGTTTTAGATTACTGCTAACCAGAACTCCTAAATCCTTTTCGCAATCCGTAATATTAAGATCTACATTATTTAGTTTACATGTGGAATGGGTATTTTCCTGTCCAACATTTAGAACTTTGCATTTGTCTATATTAAACTGCATCTGCCACTTCTCCGACCATTGCGTCAGTCTATTCAAATCATCCTAATGTCCTCATTAGTATTAATTGGACAGCCTATTTTGGTGTCATCAGCAAATTTGCTTATATCGCTATTTATTCCCTCACCTATGTCGTTTATGTAGATTGTGAATAACAAGGGGCACAACACTGACCTTTGTGGAACACCGCTTGTGACGTGCTCCAATTCTGATTTCCCCCCATTTATACAAACTCGCTCCTGCCTACTTGTCAACCATGCCTCTACCCAGGAAAAAAATTCTCCTCTTATTCTATGTACCTTAAGTTTTCTCAACAGCCTCTGATGTGGAACTCTATCGAAAGCATTGCTGAAGTCCATATACACAATATCATATTCAATACCATGATCTACCTCCTCAAATACCTTAGTGAAGAAAGTTAGTAAATTCGTAAGACCGTGCTGAGATTTATTAATCAATTTATGCCTTTCAAGATGGCTACGAATTACTTCGGCAATTACGGTATTCTCCCGGCCCGGGTTTTTTCCAAGTAGTGGTGACCCGGCCTTGGCTCCCTATCTGGGGAGTGTCTCGAGACTTAAGTCTCCCATGGGAGAAGGTACAAGTACCTCCTCATCTTTGGGACCAAGTGTCCCCAGGCCTAGCCACATTCCCCGCCCTCACGGGGCTCGTAGGAAGAAGCTAGGCCTTTGGTCTGCCATCTACCCCGCCTCAAAGGGGCTCGTGGGGATGGCAGTCTTATGAGCTGCAGATACCTGGAGGTTACCTGGAGGTTATTCCGGGGATCAACGCCCCCGCGGCCCGGTCCATGACCAGGCCTCCCGATGGATCAGGGCCTGATCAACTAGGCTGTTACTGCTGGCCGCACGCAGTCCAACGTACGAGCCACAGCCCGGCTGATCCGGCACTGACTTTAGGTATCTGTCCAGCTCTCTCTTGAAGGCAGCCAGGGGTTTATTGGCAATTCCCCTAATGCTTGATGGGAGATGGTAGCAAGCTCAGACCATTCTTTCGGCAATTACTGATTCCATAAATTTACCAACTACGGAGATAAGGCTTACTGGTCTATAGTTCGAAGCTAAGGAACTGTCATCTGCCCTGTAAATAGGTATTACATTTGCCATTTTCCACTTGTCTGGCACTATGCCAGTTTGTACTGATATATTGAAAAGATTAGCCGAAGGTTTGCTAAGTTCCTCTTTACATTCCTTTAAAACCCTTGCAAACAGTTCATCAGGGCCTGGGGATTTATTAGGCTTTAACTTCTCTATTTGTCTGAGGACCATGTCACTAGTTACCCTAATCGTGCATAGTTTATTATCGTCCTGTTCAACATAATTTATTATTTCTGGAATTTCACTAGTATCTTCCTGAGTAAAAACTGAGAGGAAGTAGGTATTGAGAATTTCACACATATCCTTATCACTGTCAGTGATCTGACCTAGGTTACTCTTAAATGAGCCTATCTTGTCCCTAATCTTACTTCTGTATACTTGAAAGAACCGTTTTGGGTTAGTCTTCGAATCCCTTGCGACTTTAGCCTCATAATCCCTTTTGCTTTTCTGAGTCTTTTTTTTCTATTTCTCTCTTTAATTGAATATACTGATTTCTTAACTGCTCATCCCCTCTTTTGATACGCCTATATATGCCTCTCTTTTGACAAATGAGATGTTCTAATCTACTGTTTATCCATTTGGGATCATTTTTGTTAGATCTAATTTCCCTACTCGGAACAAAAGTTGTCTGGGCAGCTAGAAATATGCTCTGAAAAACGTCATATTGGCAACCAAGATCACCTACCTGGCCCATAGTCAGGACATCCCAATTTAGCCCACCCAGGTAATTTTTCAGTCCCATGAAATCGGCCAAGCGAAAGTATGGGACAGAGATTTGATTGCAGTTATCTGGGTAATTCCATGATATATTGAAACTAAGTGATTTGTGATCGCTTTCCCCAACTCATCACTAGCCTCAAGATTATTAACTAGTGATTCTTTGTTGGCAAGAACCAAGTCATGCAGACTGTTTCCTCTAGTTAGTTCTGTCACAAACTGTTTTAAAAAGCAGTCTTGTATCGTGAGAGGAAATTTGGAGTCACTAGACTCCAAATTTCCTCTCACATTCTTCCAATCAGTATGCCTAAAGTTAAAATCTCCCATTAACACAATATTTTCATATCTAGATGCCTTATGAATTTCGTCCCATAGCAGCTTACTGCACTCCCTATCAAGGTTTGGGGGCCTATAAATCACACCCAACATTAATTTTTCACGACCTTCAAGAAATTGTAGCCCAACAGATATTGTGTCCGATGTTTCTAATCTTACATCTTGTCTAGCACAATAATTTAAATTATCTCTGACATGCATCGCCACCACCCTTCCTGTTGACCCTATCAGTGTGGAATAGTTTCAAGTTGAACCATGTCTCTGTTATAGCAATAATATCTATATTACCTGGACTTGCAAGTAATCTTAGCTCGTCTATCTTATTTCTTAGACTCCTGCTATTTGTATAGTAAACCTTAAGGGAGCTAGTCACTCGTTGCCCTCTACTATCTCTCTTTGTTTGTTGATCAATGGTTTTCCCTTTACTAGCAACTTTATTTTGAATATTGTCTTTTATACATATCCCTGGGGTATCCTGGTAATATCTACTGTTTTCAACCCTAGTAGTGCAGCCTGATTGTTTCCCACAAACACCCATACCTCTATAATCTATCAGTTTAAATTCCTAGACAAGTCATCAATGACCCCATCAATCGAATTGGCTAATGCAACCACTCCAACCCCAGAGAGATGAACCCCATCCCTTGCATACATATCATGCTTGCCATAGAATTTGTCCCAGTTATCAATGAATGAGAGTGCAAGTTCCTTGCAGTACCTGTCCAGCCAGCAATTTATACCAGTTGCCCTAGACATCCATTCATTACCCACTCCTCTTCTAGGCAAGATGTTACACATGATTGGGATCCCTCCCATAGACCTGACAACTTCTATGGCTGACCTGTACTTATCCAGCAGCTCCTGTCTCCTGTCCTTCCTGATGTCATTTCTGCCAGCACTAAGACAGATAATGGGCTTGTTCCCAATACCTGACATAATATTATCCAACCTGCTGACTATGTCATCAACACCAGCTCCTGGGAGGCACACCCTCTGTCTGACCTTCCTATCTCTGCTACAAAAAGCACAGTCCATATATTTTACAATTAGAATATTCTTACCTTATTTAGCACTGGAGTCAGTGGTGCCTTTAACCTCGCTAGCCAATGAAGTACATTCGTCCTGGAGAACAGAGAATAGATTTCCTACCTTCACATCTCTATTAACATTCCTTATCTTCCTTCTTCGTGAACTGTGAACTACTTGCCACTTAAAGAAGCTGCAACTCTTTAGCTCATTGCTGGTATCCTTTTCCTCACCGGCTCCCACCATCTCACACTCACTCCCAAACCCATCTAGGCGAAGCTTCAGCCTCCTATTTTTCTCCTGAAGAAGTAGAACCTCCTTCAACATTTTAACCTGAGATTCCAAAACACTACAGCAGGCCATGGTGCTCAGCAACACAGTAAGGAGTCATTCAAGACACTGTTCACCGTGTACGTCGGGCCCATAGTGGAGTATCCAGCACCAGTATGGAACCCACATGGTGAAGCACATCAAGAAATTAGAGAAAGTGCAAAGGTTTTCAACAAGACTATTCCCGAAGCTAAGGATAATGTCCTACGAGTAAAGGTTAAGGGAAATCAATCTGGCGAAACTGGAGGACAGGAAGGTTAGGGAAGACATGATAACGACATATATAATACTGAGATGAATTGACAAGGTGGATAGGGGCAGGATGTTTCAAAGTTGGCACACAATAACAAGGAGTCACAACTGGAAGTTGAAACCTCAGATGAGCCACAAGGATGTTAGGAAGTACTTCTTCAGTCATAAAGTTGTCAGGAAGTTGTCGCTAGCTCACTCAGCTCACACACTGAGGTCCGGGGATCGATCCCTCGGTACGGCTGGAAAACATTAGGACATACTTCCACAAGACACCTGCTGTCCCTGTTCACCCATCAGTAAAATGGGTACCTGGGTGTTGGTCGACTGGTGTGAGTCACATCCTGGGACAAAACTGACCTAATTTGACCGAAATGCTCTGCATAACAAGGGGTTTTCTATATAGTAGTATGTCACTGACGTCAACTAGGCCTGTGTACCGTGTACATGTACTTGTAAAAATAAAGATATTATATATTATTATTATTATTATCTGGAGAGTGATGTAGTGGAGGCAGGATCCATACATAGCTTTAAGAAGAGGTACAGGAGCAGGAGAGTGGACCCAGTAGCGACCAGAGAAGAGGCGGAGCCAGGAGCTGTGAATCGAGCCCTGAAACCACAATTAGGTGAGTACACACACACTACTCAACAAGCTCGGCTGGAGTAGTACATCCTTGTTCCATCAGCTGAAAGCGGGAATGAACACTCAACACACAAGAAGACGAAGAAGAAGAAGAAGGACGGGGAGGAGGAAGAGAAGTTACCTGTAGTCTACCTGCAGGGTGTTCCGGGGGTCAACGCCCCCGCGGCCCAGTCCTTGACCAGGCTTCCCGGTAGATCAGGACTTAATCAACCAGGCTGTTAATGCTGGCCGCAGGTTAAAGACAAAGAAGCAATAGGAAGATAGATACTGATTGTAACATCACTACATAACTACAATCACTTCCTTGGAGGTAGTGATTATGTCCTTTTCTCTCCTTACTCACCTGTTGCGACTGACTGTGAACTCTACACAACAAGACTACAATCACCTTGTTGGAACTGACTGTAAATTCCTCTGTACAAGACTACTACAGTCACCTGGTAATGATTGGCTGTAAACACTTCACAACTACAATCACACCTCAGCTTGCACAATTAGATTGTATCAGCACAATACACCTCGGAGGGATTCAAGTACAATCTCAACCACTCTACTTAACGTGGTGCAGTGTAGCAGCAGCAACAATCATTGTAGATGGTCAGTGTAGCAGCAACAATCATTGTAGATGGTCAGTGTAGCAACAACAATCATTGTAGATGGTCAGTGTAGCAGCAACAATCATTGTAGATGGTCAGTGTAGCAGCAGCAACAATCATTGTAGATGGTCAGTGTAGCAACAACAATCATTGTAGATGGTCAGTGTAGCAGCAACAATCATTGTAGATGGTCAGTGTAGCAGCAGCAACAATCATTGTAGATAGTCAGTGTAGCAACAGCAACAATCATTGTAGATGGTCAGTGTAGCAGCAACAATCATTTTAGATGGTCAGTGTAGCAGCAGCAACAATTATTGTAGATGGTCAGTGTAGCAGCAACAATCATCGTAGATGGTCAGTGTAGCAGCAACAATCATTGTAGATGGTCAGTGTAGCAGCAACAATCATTGTAGATGGTCAGTGTAGCAGCAACAATCGTTGTAGATGGTCAGTGTAGCAGCAGCAACAATCATTGTAGATGGTCAGTGTAGCAGCAACAATCATTGTAGATGGTCAGTGTAGCAGCAACAATCATTGTAGATGGTCAGTGTAGCAGCAACAATCATTGTAGATGGTCAGTGTAGCAGCAGCAACAATCACTGTAGATGGTCAGTGTAGCAGCAGCAACAATCATCGTAGATGGTCAGTGTAGCAGCAACAATCACTGTAGATGGTCAGTGTAGCAGCAACAATCATTGTAGATGGTCAGTGTAGCAGCACAGGTCAAGACTAGTCATGACCTCACCTTCACTTATATACTCTTATCACTGTCTTATGTCACTTTAACCTAGAAGTTCTCATCACTTTCACTTACATACTCTTGTTGTCGTCACCTCACCTTCAAATACATATTCTTATCACTACTGTACATACTCTTACCACTGCAGTAACATCAGTGTATACACTACAGGAACATCAGTGTTTGCACTAACGTCGGTGTTTACACTGCAGTAACGTCGGTGTTTACACTGCAGTAACGCCGGTGTTTACACTGCAGTAACGTCGGTGTTTACACTGCAGTAACGTCGGTGTTTACACTGCAGTAACGTCATTCTTTACACTACAGTAACGTCGGTGTTTACACTGCAGTAACGTCAATGTTTACACTACAGTAATGTCAGTGTTTACACTGAACTGTTGCACACCTGATAAACATAACTATGACGTAGACATTACCAGCATTTTCAAGGGCTTTCTCATCAAGGGGTGGTTGCTCTCCCTTGCCTCAGATCAAACATGAATGCCCTATATTTGTCAGGCACTCTATGAGCCTTATGGGTTTACTGTTTCCGCATACATATAATAGCCTAATAACTACTGTGTCAGCAACACTAAGCTAACGAGGTCGTCAACCTGATGCCGCGGGGGCAATGATCCCAGGAAGCTCCTGCAGCGGCAAGAACCAGTCGTCAAACACGCATGTAAAAAGTAATCCTTCAGCTTAAGGACCAAGAAGGCAGTACACGACCACACTTCTCCCTCCCTCCTGCCTTTATTTGTTAATATGGGGTGCCTCTCCCTTCCTCCGTGGTGTCGTGTCCTGGACACCAGTCCTACCAGGTGTAAAGTACTGGACAACTCTCCTTCCTGGTGTAGTGTACTGGACAACTAACCTCCCTGATGTAGTGTACTGGACAACTCTCCTCCCTGGTGTAGTGTACTGGACAACTCTCCTCCCCTGTGTAGTGTAATGGACAACTCTCCTCCCTTGTGTAGTGTAATGGACAACTCTCCTCCCTGGTGTAGTGTACTGGACAACTCTCCTCCCCTGTGTAGTGTAATGGACAACTCTCCTCCCCTGTGTAGTGTACTGGACAACTCTCCTCCCTTGTGTAGTGTAATGGACAACTCTCCTCCCCTGTGTAGTGTAATGGACAACTCTCCTCCCTTGTGTAGTGTAATGGACAACTCTTCTCCCTTGTGTAGTGTAATGGACAACTCTTCTCCCTTGTGTAGTGTAATGGACAACTCTTCTCCCTTGTGTAGTGTAATGGACAACTCTCCTCCCTTGTGTAGTGTAATGGACAACTCTCCTCCCTTGTGTAGTGTAATGGACAACTCTTCTCCCTTGTGTAGTGTAATGGACAACTCTTCTCCCTTGTGTAGTGTAATGGACAACTCTTCTCCCTTGTGTAGTGTAATGGACAACTCTCCTCCCTTGTGTAGTGTAATGGACAACTCTCCTCCCTTGTGTAGTGTAATGGACAACTCTTCTCCCTTGTGTAGTGTAATGGACAACTCTTCTCCCTTGTGTAGTGTAATGGACAACTCTCCTCCCTTGTGTAGTGTAATGGACAACTCTCCTCCCTTGTGTAGTGTAATGGACAACTCTCCTCCCTTGTGTAGTGTAATGGACAACTCTCCTCCCCTGTGTAGTGTAATGGACAACTCTCCTCCCTTGTGTAGTGTAATGGACAACTCTCCTCTCTGCACCAGCAGCGACTCACACTGGGTCTCAGTTTTTCGAATTCCTCTCTCTTCCTCTTTCGACCCATTCACTTTTTTTTTCTTATTCAGCACCAGAGTCTCGTTAAACAGTTCCTCAACACATGTAAACTTTTCTTCACCTACCCATTATCATGTCAACATGTTGTTGTATCCCTTAAGAGGCGCGTGAGTTTCCCTGTCTCCCATAATCTACCTTGTCCATAATTACTGTCCCATTTGCTTTTTCTTCTTTCGTAAGGTGAAGTCCAGGATCTTTCCTTAATTTATGGTATAACTTAACAAATCTTTGATGACAATTGTGTTGTAGCGGTCTGAGCAAAACTCAGACCTCTACAACAAGGGAAAAAATAACATCAGAAGACAGGGGAACTGACGTGCCCCTTAACTATACAATTATTATAGTCTTCACTCAACAGACTATATAACTGTAGTCAAGTTTCAGTGTAACATTCACTCCTCTCTTAACAAGATATCTTATTAATGAAAATAAGATACCAGATATAATAAGCAAATTTCCAAATTTCCTTGTAACAGATAAGTGAACTGTAAATATAAATCCGGATGTACTCCTCTTAACCCTTTTGAGTTCTAGTTCCTAGGCCTTTTGTGTATCCATATGCTCTTGCGGTACCGTCCACAGGATGGATATGAGGTGCACAATAAACTAGCCACTTCGGTGGCAAAATCTAGATCATAACAACTGTAACACTCTTCAGTCACTATCCATAACTATAATGACTAACACCACAGGTGACCAGAGCAATATTGTCCACACCATGTATCACTCACCACCAGCACCACTCACCACCAGCACCACTCACCACCAGCACTACTCACCACCAGCACCACTCACCACCAGCACTACTCTCTCCACTCACCACCAGCACCACTCACCACCAGCACCACTCACCAACAGCACCACTTACCACCAGCACTACTCTCTCCACTCACCACCAGAACCACTTACCACCAGCACCACTCACCACCAGCACCACTCACCACCAGCACCACTCTCATCACTCACCACCAGCACCACTCGCCACCAGCACCACTCACCACCAGCACCACTCACAACAAGCACCAATCACCACCAGCACCACTCACCACCAGCACTACTCACCACCACTCTCACAACTCACCACCAGCACCACTCACCACTCTCACAACTCACCACCAGCACCACTCACCACCAGCACCACTCACCACCAGCACCACTCACCACCAGCACAACTCACCACCACTCTCACAACTCACCACCAGCACCACTCACCACCAGCACCACTCACCACCACCACTTAACACCAGCACCACTCACCACCAGCACCACTCACCACCAGCACCACTCACCACCAGCAATACTCACCACCAGCACCGCTTACCACCAGCACCACTCACCACCAGCACCACTCACCACCAGCACCACTTACCACCAGCACCACTCACCACCAGCACCACTCACCACCAGCACCACTCACCACCAGCACCACTCACCACCAGCACCACTCACCACCAGCACCACTCACCACCAGCACCACTCACCACCAGCACCACTCTCACCACTCACCACCAGCACCACTCACCATCAGCACCACTCTCACCACTCACCACCAGCACCACTCTCACCACTCACCACCAGCACCACTCACCACCAGCATAACTCACCACCACTCTCACAACTCACCACCAGCACCACTCACCACCAGCACCACTCACAACCAGCACCACTTAACACCAGCACCACTCACCACCAGCAACACTCACCACCAGCAACACTCACAACCAGCAACACTCACCATCAGCAACACTGTTACAACCAGCAACACTCATCATAAGCAATACTCACCACCAGCAACACTCACAACCAGCAACACTCACCACCAGCAACACTCTCTCCACTCACCACCAGCACCACTCACCACCAGCACTACTCTCTCCACTCACCACCAGCACCACTCACCACCAGCACAACTCACCACCACTCTCACAACTCACCACCAGCACCACTCACCACCACTCACCACCAGTACCACTTAACACCAGCACCACTCACAACCAGCACCACTTACCACCAGCACCACTCACAACCAGCACCACTTACCACCAGCGCCACTCACCACCAGCACCACTCACCACCAGCACCACTTACCACCAGCACCACTCACCACCAGCACCACTCACCACCACCACCACCACTCACCACCACCACCACTCACCCCCAGCACCTCTCTCATCACTCACCACCAGCACCACTCACCACCACCACCACTCACCACCACCACCACTCACCACCACCACCACTCACCACCACTCACCACCAGCACCACTCTCACCACGCTCACCACTCACCACCAGCACCACTCACCACCACCACCACTCACCACCAGCACCACTCTCACCACTCACCACCAGCACCACTCACCACCAGCACCACTCACCACCAGCACCACTCACCACCAGCACCACTCACCACCAGCACCACTCACCACCAGCACCACTCACCACCAGCACCACTCACCACCAGCACCACTCACCACCACCAGCACCACTCTCACCACTCACCACCAGCACCACTCACCACCAGCACCACTCACCACCAGCACCACTCACCACCAGCACCACTCACCACCACCTCCACTCACCACCACTCACCACCAGCACCACTCTCACCACTCACCACCACTCTCACCACTCACCACCACTCACCACCACTCTCACCACTCACTACCAGCACCACTCTCACCACTCACTACCAGCACCACTCTCACCACTCACCACTCACTACCAGCACCACTCTCACCACTCACCACTCACTACCAGCACCACTCTCACCACTCACCACCAGCACCACTCTCACCACTCACCACCAGCACCACTTACCACCAGCACCACTCACTACCAGCACCACTCTCACCACTCACCACCACCACCACTTACTACCAGCACCACTCACTACCAGCACCACTCACCACCACTCACACCACCACTCTCACCACTCACCACCACTCACCACCAGTGTGAGGAAGAAAAAAAGGAAGAATTGGTTAAGTTAGTAGAGTATACGTCATACTGATGATTAATATTGATGGCAGCAGCAGCAGCAGCAGCAGAGCAGCAGTGGCAGCAGCAGCACAGCAGCAGTGGCAGCAGCAGCACAGCAGCAGTGGCAGCAGCAGCACAGCAGCAGTGGCAGCAGCAGCAGCACAGCAGCAGTGGCAGCAGCAGCAGCAGCAGCACAGCAGCAGTGGCAGTAGCAGCACAGCAGGAGTGGCAGCAGCAGCACAGCAGCAGTGGGAGTAGCAGCACAGAAGCAGTGGCAGCAGCACAGCAGCAGTGGCAGTGGCAGTAGCAGCACAGCAGCAGTGGCAGCAGCAGCACAGCAGCAGTGGCAGTAGCAGCACAGCAGCAGTGGCAGCAGCACAGCAGCAGTGGCAGCAGCAGCACAGCAGCAGTGGCAGCAGCAGCACAGCAGCAGTGGCAGTAGCAGCACAGCAGCAGTGGCAGCAGCACAGCAGCAGCAGCAGCAGCACAGCAGCAGTGGCCGCAGCACAGCAGCAGTGGCAGCAACAGCACAGCAACAGCACAGCAGCAGCAGCACAGCAGCAGTGGCAGCAGCAGCACAGCAGCAGTGGCAGCAGCAGCACAGCAGCAGTGGCAGCAGCAGCACAGCAGCAGTGGCAGCAGCACAGCAGCAGCAGCAGCACAGCAGCAGTGGCAGCAGCACAGCAGCAGTGGCAGCAGCAGCACAGCAGCAGTGGCAGTAGCAGCACAGCAGCAGTGGCAGCAGCAGCACAGCAGCAGTGGCAGCAGCAGCACAACAGCAGCAGCAGCACAGCAGCAGTGGCAGCAGCAGCACAGCAGCAGCAGCAGCAGCACAGCAGCAGTGGCAGCAGCAGCACAGCAGCAGTGACAGCAGCAGCACAGCAGCAGTGGCAGCAGTAACAACTACACAGAAGTAACAAAACCTGTGCTAACCTTCCTATGGTGTAGAAATATACCTAGTTGGATGAATCTTATTGTGGCTAGCTGGTCTAGTGGCTAAGTAACAACTACACGGGCTGGAGTTTTGAGACTACACAGAAGTAACTGACAGAAGTAACAACTACACAGAAGTAACATAAACAACAATCAGTGTCATTACGATTAAACTACAGAGTAACATAAACAACAGCAGTAACAACTACACAGAAGTAACATAAACAACAGCAGTAACAACTACACAGAAGTAACATAAACAACAGCAGTAACAACTACACAGAAGTAACATAAACAACAGCAGTAACAACAGCACAGCAACAACATAAACAACAGCAGTAACAACTACACAGAAGTAACATAAACAACAACAGTAACAACTACACAGAAGTAACAAAAACAACAGCAGTAACAACAGCACAGCAACAACATAAACAACAGCAGTAACAACTACACAGAAGTAACATAAACAACAGCAATAACAACTACACAGAAGTAACACAAACAACAGCAGTAACAACTACACAGAAGTAACAAAAACAACAGCAGTAACAACAGCACAGCAACAACATAAACAACAGCAGTAACAACTACACAGAAGTAACATAAACAACAGCAGTAACAACTACACAGAAGTAACATAAACAACAGCAGTAACAACTACACAGAAGTAACAAAAACAACAGCAGTAACAACAGCACAGCAACAACATAAACAACAGCAGTAACAACTACACAGAAGTAACATAAACAACAGCAGTAACAACTACACAGAAGTAACATAAACAACAGCAGTAACAACTACACAGAAGTAACATAAACAACAGCAGTAACAACTACACAGAAGTAACATAAACAACAGCAGTAACAACTACACAGAAGTAACATAAACAACAGCAATAACAACTACACAGAAGTAACATAAACAACAGCAATAACAACTACACAGAAGTAACAAAAACAACAGCAGTAACAACAGCAAAGAAGTAACAAAAACAACAGCAGTAACAACAGCACAGCAACAACATAAACAGCAGCAGTAACAACTACACATAAGTAACATAAACAACAACAGTAACAAGTACACAGAAGTAACATAAACAGCAGCAGTAACAAGTACACAGAAGTAACATAAACAACAACAGTAACAACTACACGGAAGTAACAAAACAATAGCAGTAACACGTACACAGAAGTAACATAAACAACAGCAGTAACAAGTACACAGAAGTAACATAAACAACAGCAGTAACAACTACACAGAAGTAACATAAACAACAGCAGTAACAACTACACAGAAGTAACAAAACAATAGCAGTAACAACTACACAGAAGTAACATAAAGAACAGCAGTAACAAGTACACAGAAGTAACATAAACAACAACAACAGCAGGAAGAAGAGTAAGGTAGCAAGAAACCTTACTGCTGACTTCATTGTTCACTTCACGACTCTTGACACAAATTTCACTGAAGAATCGCAACAAAACAGTAAATTTCACTTCCGGAAGGCGCCGCCCACTATGGTGGCAGCACTTGTTTTGTCTCTCACGCCCACATCATCCACCCACGCCCACACCACCCACCCACACCCTATCTACCCTCACCCACCGTCCCACACCCACACAAGATACTACTAGGTGTGGACTGTAAAGTCTTAACACACCTCACTCATTATCTGCCACACTAATACTAACATTATCATTCTTAATATATTTTAATGAGAGGCCAGAGTGATATTTTTTTAGGTATTTTGAGGTAACTTAGTGGAATCACCCTCCACCCAGCTGCACCACCCTCCACCCAGCTGCACCACCCTCCACCCAGCTGCACCACCCTCCACCCAGCTGCACCACCCTCCACCCAGCTGCACCACCCTCCACCCAGCTGCACCACCCTCCACCCAGCTGCACCACCCTCCACCCAGCTGCACCACCCTCCACCCAGCTGCACCACCCTCCACCCAGCTGCACCACCCTCCACCCAGCTGCACAACCCTCCACCCAGCTGCACCACCCTCCACCCAGCTGCACCACCCTCCACCCAGCTGTACCACCCTCCACCCAGCTGCACAACCCTCCACCCAGCTGCACAACCCTCCACCCAGCTGCACAACCCTCCACCCAGCTGCACCACCCTCCACCCAGCTGCACCACCCTCCACCCAGCCACCCTCCCCTCCACCCAGCTGCACCACCCTCCACCCAGCTGCACCACCCTCCACCCAGCTGCACCACCCTCCACCCAGCTGCACCACCCTCCACCCAGCTGCACAACCCTCCACCCAGCTGCACACCCTCCACCCCTGCACCACCCCACCCAGCTGCACCACCCTCCACCCAGCTGCACCACCCTCCACCCAGCTGCACCACCCTCCACCCAGCTGCACCACCCTCCACCCAGCTGCACCACCCTCCACCCAGCTGCACCACCCTCCACCCACCTGCACCACCCACCACCCCGCTGCACCACCCTCCACCCAGCTGCACCACCCTCCACCCAGCTGCACCACCCTCCACCCAGCACCACCCTCCACCCAGCTGCACCACCCTCCACCCAGCTGCACCACCCTCCACCCAGCTGCACCACCCTCCACCCAGCTGCACCACCCTCCACCCAGCTGCACCACCCTCCACCCAGCTGCACCACCCTCCACCCAGCTGCACCACCCTCCAGCCAGCTGCACCACCCTCCACCCAGCTGCACCACCCTCCACCCAGCTGCACCACCGTCCACCCAGCTGCACCACCCTCCACCCAGCTGCACCACCCTCCACCCAGCTGCACCACCCTCCACCCAGCTGCACCACCCTCCACCCAGCTGCACCAGCCTCCACCCAGCTGCACCACCCTCCACCCAGCTGCACCACCCTCCACCCAGCTGTACCACCCTCCACCCAGCTGCACCACCCTCCACCCAGCTGCACCACCCTCCACCCAGCTGCACCACCCTCCACCCAGCTGCACCACCCTCCACCCAGCTGCACCACCCTCCACCCAGCTGCACCACCCTCCACCCAGCTGCACCACCCTCCACCCAGCTGCACCACCCTCCACCCAGCTGCACCACCCTCCACCCAGCTGCACAACCCTCCACCCAGCTGCACAACCCTCCACCCAGCTGCACCACCCTCCACCCAGCTGCACCACCCTCCACCCAGCTGCACCACCCTCCACCCAGCTGCACCACCCTCCACCCAGCTGCACAACCCTCCACCCAGCTGCACCCTCCACCCAGCTGCACCACCCTCCACCCAGCTGCACCACCCTCCACCCAGCTGCACCACCCTCCACCCAGCTGCACCACCCTCCACCCAGCTGCACCACCCTCCACCCAGCTGCACCACCCTCCACCCAGCTGCACCACCCTCCACCCAGCTGCACCACCCTCCACCCAGCTGCACCACCCTCCACCCAGCTGCACCACCCTCCACCCAGCTGCACCACCCTCCACCCAGCTGCACCACCCTCCACCCAGCTGCACCACCCTCCACCCAGCTGCACCACCCTCCACCCAGCTGCACCACCCTCCACCCAGCTGCACCACCCTCCACCCAGCTGCACCACCCTCCACCCAGCTGCACCACCCTCCACCCAGCTGCACCACCCTCCACCCAGCTGCACCACCCTCCACCCAGCTGCACCACCCTCCACCCAGCTGCACCACCCAGCTGCACCACCCTCCACCCAGCTGCACCACCTTCCACCCAGCTGCACCACCATCCACCCAGCCTCCACCCAGCTGCACCACCCTCCACCCAGCTGCACCACCCTCCACCCAGCTGCACCACCCTCCACCCAGCTGCACCACCCTCCACCCAGCTGCACCACCTTCCACCCAGCTGCACCACCCTCCACCCAGCTGCACCACCCTCCACCCAGCTGCACCACCCTCCACCCAGCTGCACCACCTTCCACCCAGCTGCACCACCCTCCACCCAGCTGCACCACCCTCCACCCAGCTGCACCACCCTCCACCCAGCTGCACCACCTTCCACCCAGCTGCACCACCCTCCACCCAGCTGCACCACCTTCCACCCAGCTGCACCACCCTCCACCCAGCTGCACCACCCTCCACCCCGCTGCACCACCCTCCACCCAGCTGCCCCACCCTCCACACAGCTGCACCACTCTCCACCCAGCTGCACCACCCTCCACCCAGCTGCACCACCCTCCACCCAGCTGCACCACCCTCCACCCAGCTGCACCACCCTCCACCCAGCTGCACCACCCTCCACCCAGCTGCACCACCCTCCACCCAGCTGCACCACCCTCCACCCAGCTGCACCACCCTCCACCCAGCTGCACCACCCTCCACACAGCTGCACCACTCTCCACCCAGCTGCACCACCCTCCACCCAGCTGCACCACCCTCCACCCAGCTGCACCACCCTCCACCCAGCTGCACCACCCTCCACCCAGCTGCACCACCCTCCACCCAGCTGCACCACCCTCCACCCAGCTGCACCACCCTCCACCCAGCTGCACCACCTTCCACCCAGCTGCACCACCTTCCACCCAGTTGCACCACCCTCCACCCAGCTGCACCACCCTCCACCCAGCTGCACCACCCTCCACCCAGCTGCACCACCTTCCACCCAGCTGCACCACCTTCCACCCAGCTGCACCACCTTCCACCCAGCTGCACCACCTTCCACCCAGCTGCACCACCTTCCACCCAGCTGCACCAGCCTCCACCCAGTTGCACCATCTTCCACCCAGCTGCACCACCCTCCACCCAGCTGCACCACCTTCCACCCAGCTGCACGCCCCTCCACCCAGCTGCACCACCCTCCACCCAGCTGCACCACCCTCCACCCAGCTGCACCACCCTCCACCCAGCTGCACCACCTTCCACCCAGCTGCACCACCCTCCACCCAGCTGCACCACCCTCCACACAGCTGCACCACACTCCACCCAGCTGCACCACCGTCCACCCAGCTGCACCACCGTCCACCCAGCTGCACCACCCTCCACCCAGCTGCACCACCTCCACACAGCTGCACCACTCTCCACCCAGCTGCACCACCTTCCACCCAGCTGCACCACCTTCCACCCAGCTGCACCACCTTCCACCCAGCTGCACCACCTTCCACCCAGCTGCACCACCTTCCACCCAGCTGCACCACCCTCCACCCAGCTGCACCACCCTCCACCCAGCTGCACCACCTTCCACCCAGCTGCACCACCTTCCACCCAGCTGCACCACCTTCCACCCAGCTGCACCACCTTCCACCCAGCTGCACCACCTTCCACCCAGCTGCACCACCCTCCACCCAGCTGCACCACCCTCCACCCAGCTGCCCCACCTTCCACCCAGCTGCACCACCTTCCACCCAGCTGCACCACCTTCCACCCAGCTGCACCACCCTCCACCCAGCTGCACCACCTTCCACCCAGCTGCACCACCTTCCACCCAGCTGCACCACCTTCCACCCAGCTGCACCACCTTCCACCCAGCTGCACCACCTTCCACCCAGCTGCACCACCTTCCACCCAGCTGCACCACCTTCCACCCAGCTGCACCACCTTCCACCCAGCTGCACCACCCTCCACCCAGCTGCACCACCTTCCACCCAGCTGCACCACCTTCCACCCAGCTGCACCACCTTCCACCCAGCTGCACCACCTTCCACCCAGCTGCACCACCTTCCACCCAGCTGCACCACCTTCCACCCAGCTGCACCACCCTCCACCCAGCTGCACCACCCTCCACCCAGCTGCACCACCCTCCACCCAGCTGCACCACCTTCCACCCAGCTGCACCACCCTCCACCCAGCTGCACCACCCCTCCACCCAGCTGCACCACCTTCCACCCAGCTGCCCACCCCTTCCACCCAGCTGCACCACCCTCCACCCAGCTGCACCACCTTCCACCCAGCTGCACCACCCTCCACCCAGCTGCACCACCCTCCACCCAGCTGCACCACCTTCCACCCAGCTGCACCACCCTCCACCCAGCTGCACCACCTTCCACCCAGCTGCACCACCTTCCACCCAGCTGCACCACCCTCCACCCAGCTGCACCACCTTCCACCCAGCTGCACCACCTTCCACCCAGCTGCACCACCTTCCACCCAGCTGCACCACCTTCCACCCAGCTACACCACCTTCCACCCAGCTGCACCACCTTCCACCCAGCTGCACCACCTTCCACCCAGCTGCACCAACTTCCACCCAGCTGCACCACCTTCCACCCAGCTGCACCACCCTCCACCCAGCTGCACCACCTTCCACCCAGCTGCACCACCCTCCACCCAGCTGCACCACCTTCCACCCAGCTGCACCACCTTCCACCCAGCTGCACCACCTTCCACCCAGCTGCACCACCTTCCACCCAGCTGCACCACCTTCCACCCAGCTGCACCACCTTCCACCCAGCTGCACCACCTTCCACCCAGCTGCACCACCTTCCACCCAGCTGCACCACCCTCCACCCAGCTGCACCACCTTCCACCCAGCTGCACCACCTTCCACCCAGCTGCACCACCCTCCACCCAGCTGCACCCCCTTCCACCCAGCTGCACCACCTTCCACCCAGCTGCACCACCCTCCACCCAGCTGCACCACCTTCCACCCAGCTGCACCACCCTCCACCCAGCTGCACCACCTTCCACCCAGCTGCACCACCTTCCACCCAGCTGCACCACCCTCCACCCAGCTGCACCACCTTCCACCCAGCTGCACCACCTTCCACCCAGCTGCACCACCTTCCACTCAGCTGCACCAACTTCCACCCAGCTGCACCACCTTCCACCCAGCTGCACCACCCTCCACCCAGCTGCACCACCTTCCACCCAGCTGCACCACCCTCCACCCAGCTGCACCACCTTCCACCCAGCTGCACCACCTTCCACCCAGCTGCACCACCTTCCACCCAGCTGCACCACCTTCCACCCAGCTGCACCACCCTCCACCCAGCTGCACCACCTTACACCCAGCTGCACCACCTTACACCCAGTTGCACCACCTTCCACCCAGCTGCACCACCTTCCACCCAGCTGCACCACCTTCCACCCAGCTGCACCAACTTCCACCCAGCTGCACCACCTTCCACCCAGCTGCACCAGCCTCCACCCAGCTGCACCACCTTCCACCCAGCTGCACCACCTTCCACCCAGCTGCACCACTAGGGGTTTAGAGCTCCCCATGATCATAATAATAACCTCCTCCTCCCTTTGGCTCAGTTTGGGTAGTGTCTTGGGCGTGAGATGCCAGATACAACACACAAACACTGGTGTGTTTAACTCTAGGTAACCTGGTGCCTGAGTGAAAGTTATCATTGCGGAGCAAGGCAGGAACAGAAGAGGCGGGGGCAGGGAGGGACGGAGGCAGGGAGGGGCGGACTTAGGGAGGGGCGGAGGCAGAAGTGGCGGAGGCAGGGAGGGGCGGAGGTAAGCAGGGCTGGAGGTAAGGAGGAGATGGGGTAGGGAAGGGCGCAGGTAAGCAGGGCTGGAGGTAAGGAGGAGATGGGGTAGGGAAGGGCGCAGGTAAGCAGGGCTGGAGGTCGGGAAGGGATGGGGTAGGGAGGGGCACAATAACGGGATGAAGTGAGAAGAAACATGAAGCAAGACGAGGAATTTAATACTACTACTACTACTACTACTACTACTACTACTACTACTAATAATAATAATAATAATAATAATAATAATAATAATAATAATAATAATAATAATCTTTATTTCTACAAGTACATGATACAACCTATACAGACCATAGCTGACATGAACGACGTACTATATAGAAAGTTTTTTGTTATGCAGAGCATTTCGGGCGATCCACACATCTCCGCTAACACCCAGGTACTTGAATTTTATTATTAAACAAGGTTGGGTAGAGTGCACTACAACACTGATGTAACTACACACAAATAACCTGTACATAGAAGACCAACCACTCTCCCTACCTTACATTACCACTACTTCCACTACCTGACGTACCTCTAACACTACTACTCTCAGCTCTCTTGTCCTTGTATATACTGGCTCCTCTCCTTTCTGTTAGTGTGACTTTGTAAATGATCCAAGCTGAACCGAAACGTCGTCGTAAGCTTGTCTCTCCTATGTGCGGGTTTATGTGCGGGTTATCTGTGTGCTGTTCCAGTCACAGTATTGTGCCTTTTTGTTCTTTACTAATGTAACTACATTGGAGACTCATTACTGATGAGTAACACACACACGTTAACTTCACTGACGAAATGTTTCGCCGGCACTGCAAGCTTCGATCAGCTGAATACAGAGATGAATTACAGTCCTGACAAGTTCATGAATAAGACACATGTGCAGCACTTGGGAATAAAGGAAACATAAATAGATGCTGATGATTTCTAACCAAGACACAACTCGAAGCACTGGATCCAAGTTGTAAAAATTCAAATTAAAGAAAGCTATATTAAATTAGTGGGTTTAGCAATAGAGGTGCTGAAGAATGGAACAAGATGAACCAACACCTTGTGTAGAGTTAATAATACGTAGGACAACTATGAGTGAGAACGGTCGAGAGTGAAATGACCTGCCTAGTATAGGTCAGTATTACGAACACAGGTATAGTATGGGTTGTGTACTTGGTAGTAATGCGATTAAAGTGGAGCAAACAAAACTCAACAATCGTATATGACTTGTATTTTCCTTCATCAAATTTTGACAAGCTTGTATTTACAAATACATTATGTACAATATGTACAGTGGCAAAATAAAATGTGTACAACACGATGAACCGAGGGCAAAAGCAAAAGCCAGAGAATGCGCCGTGCTCGACCAGCAGCCCAGACAAGTCTGTTAGTTCACTAGGCACAAGTGAACTATACTGCTTCAGCTTTGGCGGGCTTGTCTGTGATTGGCCAATGAACCAAGGTACTGATTTAACGATGTATACTCTATTGATCGTTAAATCCTTAGCACCTGGTTCGCTGGTCGGGAGGCAGCCTATATGGAAGTGTGACATGTACAGAATAAAATGTAACATACATATGCCACAGTCAGTACTTACCTGGAAGTATTCTGGGAGTCAACACCCCCACAGCTCTGTCCTTGACTAGGCCTCCCAGTGAATTAGGGCCTGATCAACCAGGCTTTTACTGCTGGCCACATGTAGTCCAATGTATGAACCACAGCCCAGCTGATCGGGTACTGACTTTAGGTATCTGTTCAGCTCCCTCTTGAAGGCAGCCAGAGGCCTACTGGTAATTCCCTTTATGCATGGGAGGCTGTTGAACAGTCTTGGGCTCCAGATACTTACTGTGTTTTCTCTTGGTCTACTGTTCATTGGGAGTATGTTTAACCGCCTCTCTAGCGTTTTGCTTTCAAAAGGGAGTGATTTATGTTTGCAGATTTGGGACCAGTCCCTCTAGAGTTTTTCAGGTATAGGTTATGATGTATCTCTCTTGCCTGCGCTCCAAACATTCCCAGTAATTAAGACGCTTGACTAAACTTAAATGTGCAGTGAAGGTTCTCTGTACATTCTCTAGATCCGCGATTTCATCTACTTTGAATGGTGCTATTAGTATACAGCAGTACGCTGCTGTGCTCCTCCGTTCTCATTGTCCTTATGGTCGTATTATCAGTGTGCTGATATCTTATTCTGTATGACGATTACGTATTGGAAACAGAAACTAGTTATGTTTCCTTCACATATTCCATCACACAGGATGAGTTTCTTCTATCACATGACGGAACCTGTCAACCTGAGCACGAGGGAAATACAAAGGAATGGGAGGAAGGAAGCCAGGAAGGATGGAGGAAAACTATAGGGAAGAATGGTGATGCTCTAGAGGGGATGCAGAGGTAAGAACGTGAGAGTGAAAGTTGATTGGAGACAGTAATAGGGAAGAGAAAATGTACATGGGGAGGAGAAAGTAAATGAAAGGGAGGGTAGGATGGAAGTGGGGGAGATTATTATTACTGTATTCATAAGAAAGCGCTAAATCCGGTTGGGATATATATATATATATATATATATATATATATATATATATATATATATATATATATATATATATATATATATATATATATATATGCGCAGGGGGCTTTCTGTTGGCTGTTCCCAACTCCAGCCTTGGCACACGGCTCGACCCACAGACCATCCGCGTTGTGTTGCCCTTCGACTTGCCGCCCCTATTCTCGCCGAACACAGGTGCATTTGTGTCAGTGAAGCAGCAGACTGATTCGGGTACCATGTTCTTGTGTGCCGTAAATCCCAGGAAAAGATTGCAAGACATGAGGAGGTTAATAACATTATCAAGAGGAGCCTCACAACAGCCAGATGCCCAGCAGTAAGGGAGCCACCCCAACTATGCAGATCTGATGGCAGCCAGAAGCGTCCATATGGTATCACACTTCAAGCCTGGACAGAGGGTAAGCAGGTGGTGTGGGACTACACATGTGCATCTACCTTGGCTGATACCTATCTCCAATACATCAGGGAGGAAGGAGGGGCAGCCACCAGCTTCAGGGAGTCCCAAAAGTCTAGAAAATATGGAGAACTTGCCCATCATTATATGTTTGTTCCCATAGGCTCAGAGACCCTTGGCTCATGGGGAAAGAGTGCATCTAAGTTCCTTAAGGAGCTAGGCAAAAGACTCATCAGGGTAACTAGGGATCCCAGGGCAGCTAGTTTTCTGTTCCAGTGACTCAGCGTTGCTGTTCAGAGGGGTAATGCCTGCTGTATTTTGGGCACGTGCCCCAGTTCTGAAGAGCTGGATGAGATTTTCGCATTATAATCATTGACAAACACGTAACAATATGTACTAGACATATCTCTCACATCTCATTTACTGTATATACCATCTTTATATCAACAATGTATCTCTTAAACCTTTTTGTACCATATTATGTAATAAAATACCTATTGGTATATATATATATATATATATATATATATATATATATATATATATATATATATATATATATATATATATATATATATATTAAGAAAAAGAGGATAAATAAGTATACAAAGTATACAAGATATGATAAAGGGCATAATGACAGTAGTTTGTTGGTCTATGGATTGGTAGATAAAAGACTGTTGGGTAGACTTCAGGATGTACATGTTTATAGAGGGGCCACAGATATATCAGATCACTTTTTAGTTATATCTACACTGAGGGTAAAAGGTAGATGGGATACAAAGAAAATGGAAACATCAAGTAAAAGACAGGTGAAGGTTTATAAACTAAAGGAGGAGGCAGTTAGGGTAAGATATAAACAACGGTTGGAGGACAAATGGGCTAGTGTGAGTATAGGCAATGAGGTAAAAGACGTATGGGGTAAGTTTAAGAATATAGTATTAGAGTGTTCAGCAGAAGTTTGTGGTTACAGGAAAGTGGGTGTGGGAGGGAAGAAGAGCGATTGATGGAATGCTGTAAAGAGAGTAGTAAAAGAGAAAAAGTTAGCATATGAGAGGTTTTTACAAAGTAGAAGTGATGCAAGTAGGGAGGAATAAATGGAGAGTAAAAGAGAGGTTAAGAGAGTGGTGAAACAATGTAAAAAGAGAGCAAATGAGAGAGTAGGTGAGATGTTATAAACGAATTTTGTTGAGAATGAGAAAAAGTTTTGGACTGAGATTAATAAGTTAAGGAAGCCAAGGGAACGAATGGATTTGTTAGTTAAAAATAAGAGAGGATAGTTATTTAATGGAGAGTTCGAGGTATCAGGAAGATGGAGGTAATATTTTGAGGAATTGGTATATCTTGAAGATAAGGAAGCTGTGATTTCGTGTACAGGGCAAAGAGGAATAACATCTTATAGGAGTGAGGAAGAACCAGTTATGAGTGTGGGGGAAGTGGGTAGAATGAAAGGTGGTAAAGCAGCTGGGATTGATGGGATAAAGATAAAAATGTTAAAAGCAGGTGGAGTGGTTAGTGTTTTTATTAAATAAATGTATGGAAGACGGTAAGGTACATAGGGATTGGCGGAAAGCATGCATAGTTCCTTTGTATAAAGGTAAAGGGGACAAAAAAGTGTATAAAAATTACAGGGGAATAAGTCTGTTGAGTATACCTGGTAAAGTGTATGGTAGAGTTATTATTGAAAGAATTAAGAGTAAGATGGAGAGTAGGATAGCAGATGAACAAGGAGGCTTTAGGAAGAGGTTTTCGTGTCATTTGTGGATTTGAAAAAGGTGTATGACAGGGTGGATAGAGGGGTACAATGTGGCAGATGTTGCAACTGTATGGAATAGGAGGTAGGCTAATGAAAGCAGTGAAGAGTTTTTACGAGGATAGTAGGCCCAGGTTCGAGTATGTAGGCGAGAGGGAGATTATTTCCCAGTAAAAGTAGGCCTGAGACAAGGATGTGTGATGTCACCATGGTTGTTCAGTATATTTACAGATGGGGGTAGTAAGAGAAGTGAATGCGAGGGTCTTGGCAAGAGGTGTGGGGTTAAAAGATAAAGAATCTAACACAAAGTGGAAGTTGTTACAGACTACTTCTGGGAGATTCTGAAGAGAAGTTGCAGAGGTTGGTTGATGAGTTTGGTAGAGTATGCAAAAGAAGGAAATTAAAAGTGAATATAGGAAAGAGTAAGGTGATAAGGATAACAAAAAAATTAGGTAACGAAAGATTGGATATCAGATTGGAGGGAGAGAGTATGGAGGAGGTGAATGTATTCAGATATTTGGGAGTGGATGTGTCAGCACATGGGTCTATGAAAGATGAGGTGAATCATAGAATTGATGAGGGGAAAAAGGTGAGTGGTGCACTGAGGAGTCTGTGGAGACAAAGAACTTTATCCATGAAAGCAAAGAGGGGAATGTATGAGAGTATAGTTTTACCAACGCTCTTATATGGGTGTGAAGCATGGGTGGTGAATGTTGCAACAAGGAGAAGGCTGGAGGCAGTGGAGATGTCATGTCTGAGGGCAATGTGTGGTGTGAACATAATGCAGAGAATCCGTAGTTTGAAGATTAGGAGGAGGTGTCGGATTACCAAAACTATTATCCAGGGGGCTGAGGAGGGGTTGTTGAGGTGGTTCAGATATGTAGAGAGGATGGAACGAAATAGAATGACTTTGAGAGTGTATAAATCTGTAGTGGAGAGAAGGCGGGGGTAGGGGTCGGCCTAGGTAAGGTTGGAGGGAGGGGGTAAAGAAGGTTTTGTGTGCCATAAGGGGCATTACCAGTAGATCCCCTGGTTGTCTTAAGAGGGAGATGGACAGATACCTAAAGTCGGCGCCGGATCAGCCGGGCTGTGGTTCGTACATTGGACTGTGCGCGACCAGCAGCAACAGCCTCATTGATCAGGCGCTGATCCACCGGAAGGCCTGGTCGTGGACCGGGCCGCGGGGGAGTTGATCCCCGGAATACCCTCCAGGTAGAGGGACTTGGACTTCCAGTAAGCGCGCGTGAGTGTTAGGAGCAAATGAAGATAAATGTTTTTAGGACTTGACGTGCTGTTGGAGTTTAAGCAAGGTAACATTTATGAAGGGATTCAGGGAAACCGGCAGGCCGGACTTGAGTCCTGGAGATGAGAAGTACAGTGCCTGCACTCTGAAGAAGGGGTGTTAATGATGCAGTTTTATAACTGTAGTGTAAGCATGCCTCTGGCAAGACAGTGATGGAGTGAATGATGATGGAAGGTTTTCTTTTTCGGGCCACCCTGCCTTGGTGGAAAACGGCCGATGTGTTAATAAAAATAATATATATATATATATATATATATACATATATATATATATATATATATATATATATATATATATATATATATATATATATATATATATATAGTGCCCGAATAGGTAAAACTTGCGATTTGGGCATAAATAGCAACACTCTTCTTGCCGAATAAGCCAAGCGAAAATTTGTGTAGGCAATAATTTCGCAAAAAATCATTCTGAACCTAACGAAAAAAATATATTTCAGTGTGTTTGTTTATTATTAAATTACTGTAAACTTAGCTAAAATATTTTTAGTTGGATTAGGCTAAATTATATTGCGCTTGTTATAATAAGGTTAGGTAAATTTCCTTAGGTTCTTTTGGTACAAAATTATTAATTTTACATTAACATAAATAAAAAATATATATACCTTCAAACGTATAAGAGAAACTTTTAGAAAAGAACTTAATTTTAAATGAGTTCTTGCTAACTGACCAATTTTACCTATTCGGCACGACATATATATATATATATATATATATATATATATATATATATATATATATATATATATATATATATATATATATATATGCAATATATATATATATATATATATATATATATATATATATATATATATATATATATATATATATATATATATATATATATATATATTAGCATAGATGGTGTATGGAGAAGAAACTGTGTTTATCAACAGTTTGGTAGATCATGGAGGTATCGACGCAGGTGTGAGGTATGTCATTAGCCTCGTAATATTGACAGTGTTGTGGCACCTGACCTAGTAACACTTATGATCCATTATTGCTACACTACACTATACTGAGCGCACTGTCTCACACAACCACTACCAACACACTCCTCGCCTCAACACGTACACTCCATGCGTCACTTCTAAACCTCAGATTGAACTATCAAAATGTAAATATATAAAAATAAGTCCTAATATAGGACAAGTAAATGCAACACTAACGATAAAGGTTGTACACTTTTTCCATCTTATCACAGCATTACAATATCTATCACTGTACACATCAAAATACTTGACGAGCGTCACAACATATAGTGGAGGTCCACACAGTAATTCTAGATAGGTGGTAGAGGCGGTGGGAGGTTCACACTACTGGGTCACATTACAGTAGAGCACAACACCACCGCTGATACACCTGTAACCAATTTCAGGTGACCGGCATGTGACCAAACTTGCCTGGTAATAACCACATCGTCAGCTATTGCTGCTGCAATCAGCAGGTCTACACATCCATCACTACCTGCAGGAATATATCTCATGTAATATTAAAAAACTCTTCCTTTGTTCCTCAATATTTCTTAAATCTGCTGATAGAAGGTAAAAGAACCTTGGACCGGGGATGCTGAACCATTGTTCTCTTCCCGTGCTAATGAAATCCCTGCTTGTCACTGAGTTTTATTCACGAGAGGAATGTAACTCATGAGGAATGTAAGGGCCTTAGGAGTAACTATGTCTACCTACCTACCTACCTGGAGGGCATTCCGGGATCAACGCCCCCGGGGTCCGGTCCACGACCAGGCCTCCTGGTGGATAAGGGCCTGATCAACAACGCTGTTACTTCTGGCCGCACGCAATCCAACGTACGAACCACAGCCCGGCTGATCCGGCACCGTCTTTAGGTATCTGTCCAGCTCCCTCTTGAAGACAACCAGAGTTCTACCGGTAATGCCCCTTATTGCTGGGGGGAGGCTGTTGAACAGTCTTGGGCCCCGGACACTTATTGCATTTTCTCGTAGTGTACCAGTGACGCCCCTACTTTTCACTGAGGGTATGTTGCATCGCCTGCCAAGTCATTTTCTTTTGTATGGAGTGATTGCTGTGCGCATATTAGGAACCAGTCTCTAGAATCTTCCAGGTGTAGATTATGATATATCTCTCTCGCCTGCGCTCCAGTGAGTACACGTCAAGTGTTTCCAGGCGCTCCCAGTAGTTAAGGTCTTTGATGGAACTTATGCGTGCAGTAAAGGTTCTCTGCACATTCTGTAGCTCTGTAATTTCACCTGCCTTGAATGGGGATGTTAATGTACAGCAGTATTCCAGATCTTGCGTTCAAGAACCACAGCAGCGTTACTATCACAACTTCAAGGAAAACTAGAAGCATTTTGATCGCTACACAAACGAAAAAGGTATCCCTGTATTGTATAACCCCATCCCCATTATCTCAGTGTACACCAGAGCAACAGTGCAGAATGTGACATGAGTTTCTAATACAGTTAAATATCATCAGTGACAATCTGAAGACAGTCACAAGACAGTCACAAGACAGTCACAAGTCAGTCACAAGACAGTCACAAGACAGTCACAAGTCAGTCACAAGTCAGTCACAAGTCAGTCACAAGTCAGTCACAAGTCAGTCACAAGACAGTCACAAGACAGTCACAAGTCAGTCACAAGTCAGTCACAAGTCAGTCACAAGTTATAAAATGGTTCTAATGTCTCAATTTCCTCAATAAAAATTGCAAATTAGGACATACACAGCAACAAACTAATTCAAGGTTTCCATAAAAAACACCACCTTTATGTCAAACTCAAGAGTCATGACTCACGAACTCGTAATAACACGACTGTGAACATATCAGGGAACGGGAAGGGTTCAAATCCATGGTGAGTGAGTCCTAAAACTCACAGGCCAATATGTTAACTACTCGACAGGCCGAGTGGTTAACACACTGGCCTGTGAATTTTAGGATTCATTTACCATGGGTTCAAATCCCACCTGTTCCGTGACCTGAAGAAATATATTAAGTTTCAAGCCGCTAAGAAGATGCATTATTAAGTCATCAGCATTTAAAAGTTGAAGCCGGCAACTGAGATGCTGAAAAATTATCACATTAAAACCAATACTTTGCCATTTCCGTATTAAACGAGGCAAAATGGCAAGTACGCACTCCATTAACAATACCAACCTACTGAGCAGGATACACCTGTGTTAAGAGGTACCTAACTTCCCCCGTCTTCTAATAACATGTTCATTTTCCCTTGTAATCTAATTTGTCCATAATTACTATAGCATTTGCTTTATCTGTTTCGTAAGGTGAAGTCTAAGATCTTTTCTTAATTCATGGTATAACTTAACAAATCTCTGAGGACAAATGTGTTGCACAGGTCTGAACTTCGCTACAGGTCACTACATATACACGCGTTAAAGCGAAGTTCTCTGTTAAGTGAGGGTAGGTATGCAATATCTCACAAACTAGAGCCAATTTGAAAAACCTACTGACATTTTCCAACTCAGCAACCCCAAAATACCCTAAATACCTTCAAATATCTTCGGCAACGAAATTTTTGTTATACCTGGAAAATACTGAAGGAACTTGTTTTCCAGTGAACTTACTCTGTGAGAGCGAGAGGCTTGACACACGATGCAAAGTATCCAAATGAAAATTAAGGTTGCAACAAGTACCCAGATATATAACAAAATAAGTATAAAGGGTCCAAGACTTTTCAGTATTGTCCCTTCATACATAAGGAAAATTACTAACAGACCCCTAACTGCCTTAAGAGGAATTGATAAATTCAGATATTTCCTGCTCAACTGGGCTGTGGCTCTCACGTTGGAATGCATGCTGGTAGCACCAACAATCTGACTGCTCAAGCAGGGGGTCTCGTCTGGGGCCGGGTCATGAGGCTGATGACCCCCGGAACCTGTGGTGATTTTAGAATCCAAGTATGTTAGAAAATTTTAGTGTAACAACCCCTGTCTTGAGATACAAAGGGACCCAGTGATCCTTTCTCTGCCAAATGGAGTTTCACTCCACCATAATGTTAAGTGCTAAGTCACACCTGCCTGGCAGGTAGCACTTGCAATATAACAGTCTGCAACCCAATTTGCTTACTAGGTCCCAGAACATTGTTGAGTTTATGAATGTTAGTGACTGATGCTCTGACATGTTAAGAATAATATTGCCAGCAGTTAGCAACAATGCCTCAGGGTTAGTTGGCCTATAGGCCGGACCACGTTTTTGCAAGCCTGGGGGGAGGGAACCTTCAGGTTGGCGCCGAACAGTACACATCATGATGTGTGTCTACCATGACGCGAGCACTAGGAAACAGGCTTAGTGAACACCGGTGCTTCTAATTTGAGGGATGCTCCAAACACCTATTCAATGACGTGCGTGGGAGACTTTCAAGACTCATTTAAGTGTTATTATTGGATTTTTTGGACCTAAACTGGAATCCACACTTTGAGAGTGAGCCTTTGATGTCTAAGACATTACCAGCACGTGTGCTGTCACCTATATAATTATTTGACGGCGTTCGGATACAGCGACAGTTCTCATTAAGCAGGACATGTGTTGCTGGGTGTCCTGTCCTGACGTCACCACCAGCCGAAGACACCAACCCTCAACTAATATAGCTGAGAGTCAAGTAAAATCCATTTCTCCTGACTCTGATCCTTAAATAGATAGCAATTCATAATTTGTGCAAGGCAAGTACAAACCTGATTGATATACTGTATACAGTGTTGGTATACGAAAGTGAAGTGAATTAACTCTGGAACATGTCAGTGTCACGTCATATGATATTTTCACTCTCTTCTCAAGTCCTCATTCATCATCCAATATGCTAGAACATTTAGCCTGGTAATAAATCTAGGAACCAGGTGTCAACAAGGACATCATACCAGTAAGTGTAACCGTGTCCATTGTACTTGTTTTATATAGCGCCACCTGTCCAGAGAAGTGTTCCCCAGATCTCTGATAGTGTGACTCATGGCTGCTGCGCTCTGGCTCGCCACACTGACGCTAATTAACAGAGTTAGTCAAGTATATACACATATTTTCCTCCACAGCGCCGTCAACAGTTAACTCGGGAGGTAGAGATGACTTTAATGTTTGTATTATTATTGTCCGCATAACATGATACGAAACTGTGATGTGTGTGTACATGTACTTACATATTTGTGGTTGCAGGGGTCGATTTACAGCTCCTGGCCCCGCCTCTTCGCTGGTCACTGTGTGTGTGTGTGTGTGTGTGTGTGTGTGTGTGTGTGTGTGTGTGTGTGTGTGTGTGTGTGTGTGTGTGTGTGTGTGTGTGTGTGTGGTATAAGGGTTAAATGAATCTTGTTGCATGGACGAGTGGTTAACGCACTGGCCTGCGAGTATTAAGACTCACCTGCCATGGGTTCGATCCCCAACCCACTCTGTGATTTAGTAAGCTTAATTAAAGGTGCTACAACACTACCTGGCCGAACTCGATATAAGGACGAGGTAATCAAATATATTTTCATATTAAAAATTATAATATATATTTATAACAATAATTATATTTAAAAATCAATACATCACCGTAGTCAGTTAATTTAACATTAAACTACCAATATTAACGTAAAATAGGTAGTTAAATGTTACAATTATTATATACGTTAAAGGGTAATGAGAAAGCGTGAAGGTGTGATGACGGTGTCTCACGGGAAAGATTTTATACTGACTGGATTCAACTTTTGTTGACTCTCAGTGTGAGTCTTTGTCAAAAATATGAACATTTACTTGGCTATATTACCTGTTATACTTTATGACTGTCTACCCGGGTATAGTCCTGGGCAAGTCTAGGCGTTACCTGGAGTATACCTGGAGGGTGTTCTGGTGTACTTGGGCCTGGGGGGTCAACGCAGCCGCGGCCCGGTCCACGACCAAGTCTCGTTACACTTGTTGCTCCTGTTGGACAAGTCTCCTTACAACTGTTGCCTCTGTTGGACAAGTCTCCTTACAACTGTTGCCTCTGTTGGACAAGTCTCCTTACAACTGTTGCCTCTGTTGGACAAGACTCCATACAACTGTTGCCTCTGTTGGACAAGTCTCCTTACAACTGTTGTCTCTGTTGGACAAGTCTCCTTACAACTGTTGCCTCTGTTGGACAAGTCTCCTTCAACTGTTGTCTCTGTTGGACAAGTCTCCTTCAACTGTTGCCTCTGTTGGACAAGTCTCCTTACAACTGTTGCCTCTGTTGGACAAGTCTCCTTACAACTGTTGCCTCTGTTGGACAAGTCTCCTTACAACTGTTGCCTCTGTTGGACAAGTCTCCTTACAACTGTTGCCTCTGTTGGACAAGTCTCCTTACAATTGTTGCCTCTGTTGGACAAGTCTCCTTACAACTGTTGCCTCTGTTGGACAAGTCTCCTTACAACTGTTGCCTGTTGATAAATTAGACACATGTGCAAATCTTGGGTATCTTGATGGACTGACCACATCGACTCAAGGTTGAGGGACTGATTACCTCATTCTTCTCCTGTTCTTCAAGATTCTCTCTCCTTTGTATGGACTGATGAAGCCACTGTGTGGCGAAATGTTTCCTCAATAAAGATACCCAAGTTTTGCACATGTGTCTAATTTATCAACGTGTCGGTTCTCTGAACCATTCATCTACAACTGTTGCCTGTGTTGGACAAGTCTCCTTGCAACTGTTGCCTGTGTTCACCTAGCAGCAATAAGAAGCTACTAGGGTGAAGGTCAGGTTCTGGCTACCTGCACTTCAACCTCTTCGGTTAACCTAAATAAATCCAGGGAAACCTAAATTTAACCAAAAACGGAAATTAAAAGCTCTCCGTGACGCGTCAGGCAACACTGTGGCATAACCAGTGTGGTGGTGCTGGTGGTGGTGCCAGAGCTGCACCACCAGACAGTAGTGTGGTGGTGGTGCCAGAGCTGCACCACCAGACAGGAGTGTGGTAGCAGTGGTGCTAGAGCTGCACCACCAGACAGGAGTGTGTTGGTGGTGCCAGAGCTGCACCACCAGAGAAGAGTGTGGTTCTGGTGGTGCCAGAGCTGCAAAACCAGATAGGAGTGTGGTGGTGCCAGAGCTGCACCACCAGACAGTAGTGTGGTGGTGGTGCCAGAGCTGCACCACCAGACAGTAGTGTGGTGGTGGTGCTAGAGCTGCACCACCAGACAAGAGTGTTGTGGTGGTGGTGCTAGAGCTGTACCACCAGACAGTGTGTTGTGGTGGTGGTGCCAGAGCTGTACCACCAAACAGGAGTGTGGTGGTGGTGCCAGAGCTGCACCACCAGACAGGAGTGTGGTGGTGGTGGTAGTGCCAGAGCAGCACCACCAGAGAAGTGTGGTAGTGGTGGTGCCAGATCTGCACCACCAGACAGGAGTGTGGTGGTGGTGGTGCCAGAGCTGCACCACCAGACCGGAGTGTTGTGGTGGTGGTGGTGGTGCCAGAGCTGCACCACCAGACAGGAGTGTGGTGGTGGTGGTGGTAGTGTCAGAGCTGCACCACCAGACAACAGTGTGGTGGTGGTGCCAGAGCTGCACCACCAGACAGTAGTGTGGTGGTGGTGGTGCCAGAGCTGCACAACCAGACACGAGTGTGGTGGTGGTGGTGTCAGAGCTGCACCACCAGACAGGAGTGTGGTGGTGGTGGTGCCAGAGCTGCGCCACCAGACAGGAATGTGGTGGTGCCAGAGCTGCACAACCAGACACGAGTGTGGTGGTGGTGGTGTCAGAGCTGCACCACCAGACAGGAGTGTGGTGGTGGTGGTGCCAGAGCTGCGCCACCAGACAGGAATGTGGTGGTGCCAGAGCTGCACCACCAGACAGGAGTGTGGTGGTGGTGGTGCCAGAGCTGCACCACCAGACAGGAGTGTGGTGGTGCCAGAGCTGCACCACCAGACAGGAGTGTGGTGGTGGTGGTGCCAGAGCTGCACCACCAGACAGGAGTGCCAGAGCTGCAGCCCCAGACAGGAATGTGGTGGTGGTGGTGCCAGAGCTGCACCACCAGACAGGAGTGTTGTGGTGGTGTGCCAGAGCTGCAGCCCCAGACAGGAATGTGGTGGTGGTGGTGCCAGAGCTGCACCACCAGACAGTAGTGTGGTGGTGGTGCCAGAGCTGCACCACCAGACAGGAGTGTGGTGGTTGTGGCGCCAGAGCGCTGTATAGCCCTTGTGGCTTAGCGCTTCTTTTTGATTATAATAATAATAATAATGTGGTGCCAGAGCTACACCACCAGACAGGAGTGTGGTGGTGGTGGTGCCAGAGCTGCACCACCAGAGAGGAGTGTGGTGGTGGTGCCAGAGTTGCACCACTAGACAGGAGAGTGGTGGTGGTGGTGGTAGTGTCAGAGCTGCACCACCAGACAACAATGTGGTGGTGGTGCCAGAGCTGCACCACCAGACAGTAGTGTGGTGGTGGTGGTACCAGAGCTGCACCAGCAGACAGTAGTGTGGTGGTGGTGCCAGAGCTGCACCACCAGACACGAGTGTGGTGGTGGTGGTGGTGGTGTCAGAGCTGCACCACCAGACAGGAGTGTGGTGGTGGTGGTGCCAGAGCTGCGCCACCAGACAGGAGTGTGGTGGTGGTGGTGCCAGAGCTGCACCACCAGACAGGAGTGTGGTGGTGGTGGTGCCAGAGCTGCACCACCAGACAGGAGTGTGGTGGTGGTGGTGCCAGAGCTGCACCACCAGACAGGAGTGTGGTGGTGCCAGAGCTGCACCACCAGGCAGATAAGATAAGATAAGATAAGATTTCGTTCGGATTTTTAACCCCGGAGGGTTAGCCACCCAGGATAACCCAAGAAAGTCAGTGCGTCATCGAGGACTGTCTAACTTATTTCCATTGGGGTCCCAGGATGCGACCCACACCAGTCGACTAACACCCAGGTACCTATTTGCTGCTAGGTGAACAGGACAACAGGTGTAAGGAAACGTGTCGAAATGTTTCCACCCGCCGGGAATCGAACCCGGGCCCTCCGTGTGTGAAGCGGGAGCTTTAGCCACCAGGCCACCGGGCCACCGGGCCACCGGGCCACGGGTGTGGTGGTGGTGGTGGTGCCAGAGCCGCACCAACAGATAGTAGTGATGCTCTACAACGTTGTTCACTTATTCCGCCGGAAGGTGTTTCCTGTTTTCCGGAGTGACGGGAAGGGTGGCGGGAGTTGTGGCAGTAGGGATGTCTGGATGGATGTCGGGAGGGGTGGCGGGAAGGGTGGCGGTATTGGTGGCGGGATGGGTGGCGGGTAGGGGAATGGGCGAGGGAGAAATGGAGCCGTAGTGGGTTGAGGGTTTGGGAGGGGATGGAGTGACGGGAAGAGGGAAGCTGTGTGTATGTGATTGAGAGTTTATTTTTATCTACATTTATGGATTATATTATTCTTGATGGTAATGTACAGGTGAACTGCAGCCTGCATGACCCTCGCAGTCAATAAACTTGAAATCTAACTAACCTAACTAAGCAAAACTAAACATTAGAAATGGAGTAAACATTATCAGAACTAAATATTACATTGAAAACAAACAGAAACTGCAAGGGAACTATGAAGAGAAAGGTACCGATTTATTCCCAACAGTGAAAACGTAGACCGAAGATTAATTCCAGAAGAAGAATCTTTATTATAATGTGACAGGACAATGTAACACAAAACTTGACCTTATGTCTCGGCCAGAGACCATCTGGGGTGCCCAGCACACCACAGCTGTGACGCCAGCACGTGGGTGCCACTCAGAGGTCAGAGATCAAAGTTAGTCCTGAGAGAGAGGGAGAGGGATGAGGGGGGTAAGCCAGGGGATCAAGAGTGAGGGAAGACTAAGACAAACTGGCTACACAAGATCACAATGTCATCACATTTCCTTCCACGTGATGACACGGGAGAAATATTTCAAGGCTGGTGGATCACTAGTTATATGAAGGATGGCACAAATTATTGCAATGTTTCCTGTCTTTGAATGCACATAAGAGGAGGAAGAGAGGGAGGGAGGGAAGAAATGAAGGAGGTTACGAAGACTTGTGGGAGTTACTTTAAAGAGGCACATAAGTTCCCCCGTCTTCTAATAACATGTTCATTTTTCCACTATAATCTACCTTGTATATAATTACTATCGCATTTGCTCTGTCTGTTACATAAGGTGAAGTCCAGGATCTTTCCTTAATTCACGGTATAACTCTGCAACACAATTATCCTCAAAGATTTGTTAAGTTATACCAAGAATTAAGGAAAGATCCTGGACTTCACCTTATGAAACAGACAAAGCAAATGCGATAGCAATTATATACAAGGTAGATTATAGTGGAAAAATGAATACGGGGGAACTTATGTGCCTCTTAAGCGAGGGGAAAGAGAGTACATGTTCCACCCACCTGGCAACCATATGTTTATGTCCTACATCTGTTACTTATTATCCACTAATTAACTATTCCCACACTGAAAGGTTATACCAGTAATCCTTAATTAAGAAACGTCTTGGTTTGGGTAAGGTAAAGGCGTGATTTATGTTCTAGTTATTTAATCGCTTGTTTAACTTTAAAAAAAAAGTTAATATTAGGAGTAAATCATGAGTAAGAATGGTTGAATTATACTTTGCATAATAAGGGACTTTACAAAAAAATATACAAACAAGATGAAACTTACATTGACGATAGCAGAGAAATGAGTGAAATCCTGAAACGTCTGTATGACTTGTGTTTAGTGAGCTGTTAATCAGACTGAAGGTTGGTAATCCGAATGATTTTTTTATGAAAGAGACTCAAAACTTTGTGAACATCTCCAAAATTTCTCCCCACACGATTCTGGAATAGCCATTCACAGCATGCCCATGCAACTACTGCTGCTCCAAGCTCAGACTCATGGAACTTCATATTCATCACGAACTGTCCCTTAACTATTTCTTGGAGAGGGAGTCTAGACACTGGGGTTACCCCACCGTCGTTAAAAACAAGGGATATAGCCCCACTCCACGAAGGTGGCAGCAAAGCAATAGCAAAGAACTATAGAACGATAGCACTAACGTCCCACATTATATAAATCTTTGAAAAAGTTTTAAGAAGCAAGATCACAAACAACACGGACTCACAAAATTTGCACAACCTAAGGCAGCTTGTGTTTACAAGAACAGGCCGCTCCTGCCTCTCGCAACTACTAGACTACTATGATATGGTCTTGGATGCACTGGAAGACAAACTGTAGACGTAATATACATAGCCTCATCGCACATCGCACTCACACAAAGCCTTTGATGAGTGCGATCACTGTGTAACAGCACACAAAATGCATGTAAAAGAAGTAACTGGAATATTTAATTTTATAACGAAAGTAACACAAAGTGTAATAGTGAACAGAGTGGAATCAGAGGCTGTCATAGCGAAAAGCTCTGTTTCTCAAGACACAATACTTGCCCTTGTTCTTTCTTATTCTCATATCTGACATAGAGGCATAAATCAAAGCACCGTATCCTCCTTCGCAGACAATGCTAGACTCTGCATGAGAGTGGCATCTATTGAGAACACAGCAAACCTTTAAGCTGACTTGAACAAAGTCTTCCTGTGGGCCACTGACAACATGATGTCCGACGAGGACAAATTTCAGTTACTCGAATCCCTCAGTAGAGCATAAGACTAATTTGAGAGACCTGGGAGTGATTATGTCAGAAGATCTAACCCTGAAGGAATACAGCATTGTCACTATCATAACTGCAAGGAAAACGATCGGCTGGATAACTAGAACCTTTAAAACAAGGGATGCCAATCCTATGATGATGCTCTTCCCTCTAGGTTGGAGCACTGTTAAACTCTAACAGGTCCATTCAAGGCAGGGGAAATTGAAGACCTGGGATGCAAATTCAGTCAAGCACCTAAATTACTGGGGACGTTTGAAGTCCCTCGATCAGTGTTTCTTGAAACATAAGCGAAAGGTACATAATAATCTACACCTGGGAATAATCCTATGGGCCGTAGTGAGTCCACTAAAGAAAAACTCAATAAGTGTAAAGGAACCAAGACTTTCAATGTCCTTTATACATAAGGGGAATTACCAACAGACCTCTGCCCGCCTTCAGAAAGAAACTGGACAAGTTTCTTAAGTCAATGCCTGATCAGCCTGGCTGTGGTGCTTACTTTGGACTTCGTGGGGCTAGCACCAGGTCACCTACCGGGAGGCCCGGCCTGGTCTCCCTCGGAACACACTCCAAGTAAACTCCAGGAACTGAACGTATGGGTAATATATATACGAATTACCCACATTCATTAGTACAAAAATGAAGTTAAGAATAAAGAATACCTAACAAATGGAACCACAGAAAGGAAGGAATTGATCTCTTGCAATGATAAGATGGCTGCAACCTAACCTTGATCTAATACATTAATTTGTATTGCTTTTCATTGTTAATATTAAGAATGCACTGAATGAACATTAATACGTATGTATCTATGTAAATTAACAAGAACCCAATGAATATGTCACAGTGAGTTTAGTAGGTCATAATGTACATAGGGCATTCTAAAAACAATGTATATGTACCAATCATTACCTTACCTTACTTACCTTACTTACCTTACCTTACCAACATCCTAAATTTACTTACTAACGCGAATATTCGTATATGTGGCTGTAACACACAATATACACCTCCATGGAAGTACATCCCTCTGAGGAGCTGAAGGAATATCTTAGAACAAACTGTCCTAAGACATCAGTTTTCCTTACAATATCTATGTACCGAGCAACCATCAACACTGAAGACTTATTGCTATCATATATTTGTGTATTTTGATATTTCATAAACAATTTTTTACGGTTGTTTGAGGGCACACCTTTGTTACTGACACATATATATCATATTACGTAGCTCTAATCTACGACAGCCGAATAAATTCAAACATTGTGGCTAATTTCCACTGAGGTCATTGTTACTTTACATAGACACATTACGTATACCGCCTTGTATTCTACCCTAAATTGGGTTTCAAGTCAATCGACTACATGAAGGGTCATTAGCTTGTAATATATAACCTGCGATCAGTATTGTGGTTCAAGCAATCATAAAAGTAATGAATCAAAAAATTTTGTTAATTTAATCTGGCTCGGTTGGCAACGCACTTGCCTCACAGTGACTGTCCGGGGGTCAATCCCCGGCACGGGTGGAAACGTTGGTCATGTTTCCTTACACCTGCTGCCCCTGTTCATCTAACAGTAAGTAGGTACCTGGGTGTTAGTCGACTGGTGTGGATCGCATCCTGTGAGACAAGACTGAAGGACCACAATGGAAATGACAGACAGTCCTCGATGGCGCACTGACTTTCTTGGGTTATACTGGGTGACTAACCTTCCAGGTTAAAAATCCTAACAAATCTTATAGCTACCCAAAAAGTTTGACAGTTTTCTTTGAATTTCCTCTCGAAAACATTTTCTGTTTACTACCGCTGTATGTCTACAACAGTATTCTAAGTTTCATTTTGAAAAAATCAATCTTTTCTAAATAGCAGTACAAATATATACTGTACTTCTGAGGGCACATGTATATACTGCAGTATATTGTATGATGATGTTGGCGGGAACTCTCCCGGACCTGGTCTGGTCCAGTTGGTGACCCGGCAAGTACAATTAAGGTTGGTTAATGGGGTTGATAGCCTATCGACATTAAGGTCGTCTCTTTAATGACTTTCAAGAGTTTTTCTACTCCTGGAGCCCGACCCTGAACCAGGCTTGTCTGGTGCTTGCCTGGTCAACCAGGCTGTTGTTGCTGGTGGCCCACACATCCATCACAGCCTGGTTGATCTCAGTATATATCCCCTGAGAGAAGTACATCTCTCAGGGTGTATATCCTGTACAGAATTAACCAAAGCAATTTCAGAAAATGCTTGTAAACATGTTTGAAATACAATAATATACAAAATTATTTAATTGTAAAAAACACCGGTAAATTCGTCTGAAGAAAGTCATCTATCATTTTTATCATATATATAATATATCTTACAAGGTTACTTGGGAAATTTAATAGATTTATTTTAATTCTTCTCAAGGACAACATTTTCTCTTTGCCAACTTTTATCATAAACTTTTCCATGACTCACAACCAGTTTCTCACTGACAGATCCAAAAATATTAAAAAAAATATGTTATATGCATTAAACACAACATAATACACTAATGCAGTAATGTAATTTATTGAACAGTTAGTTTAATATGTTTTATTATGCACCACATACCCATCCTGTGGGTGGTAGTCAAAAGATTACAAAGGTACATAATGGGTCCAGGGACTGGACCACAAAGTTATGATAGCTGAACTAGTTACAAAGGTAATAAACTCCAGGTAGATCTGGTCATAATCATGGCCAAGTTACAAAAGTAATAAATCATCCACACGTCATACATGGTTACAATTATAAACAAATTACAAAATAATGAGCAATTCACACGTCCACACCCGGTCACAACTCTGATGAGTTATTACTGCAACATTATTAGATACACTTTGAAAGTCTGAAGGAGAAATCTCACTATTTTTCCTTGAAGTCTGTTTTTTTTTTATCTCTCTCGAGGCAATGGTTCCCCACACTTACACCTCGAGGAGGACCACCATCTCTATTAGGTATCCCGGAGCTCAATTGCTAGCACACTCAGCTCACACACTGATATCCGGGGGTCGATCCCTGGTACGGGTGAAACATTAGGACATATTTCCATAAGACACCTGCTGTCCATGTTCAAGCATCAGTAAAATAGACACCTGAGTGTTAGTAGACTGGTGTGGGTCGCATCCTGGGACAAAATTGACCTAATTTGCCCGGAATGCTCTGCATAACAAGCGACTTTCTACATAGCAGTATGTCACTGATGTCAGTTATGCCTGTATACCTTACACATGCACTTGTAGAAATAAAGATCATTATATTATAACTGGTAACTAACAATGTAAATATTGTTGTGGATATACCATCACGATAACAGAAAACGGGTTAGAGAAAATTCAGAGAAAACGACCAAAGTTAGTGGGTAACTATAAATTATAGTTCATCGTTCTCTTATCACCTATCTTAGGGAGATTAAGTAAGTAAGTAAGTAAGTAAGTAAGTAAGTAAGTTTATTCAGGTATACACAAATACAGTTACATAGAATTATCATACATAGCAGCATATGTGTAGAGAACCTGGGATAACCCAAAAAAGTCAGACACAGTGACTTATTTCCATTGGGGTCCTTTTACCTTATTATTATAATATAAAGGTTATAATATTTTCTTATTATTCTACAATGAAGATAATATCTTATTATCATACTAAAAAGACTATCTACTACACCAAGGTCATTAAGACTATCTACAATACGAGGGTCATTACAAGGAATAAGGTAAAATTTACACGTATGTTAGCTAAAAAATAGAAAATCATTCCCCTCCCTTTCTGTAGCTACATTCATCAGACACCTTTTGGCACTCTTCTTGAACTGGTTCACGCTATGACTGGCTTTGACATGTGCGGGCAGTCTGTTCCATTCCTTTATTGCTGTACAATAAAAGGTGTTTGAAGCCTGGCCACTGACTGTGGGTACTACAAAGTTGTGCTCTCTCCCCCTAGTACTATGATTGCTTTGGTTCCCAACCTTGACAAAATTGACAGCAAGATATTCTGGACATTGTTTGTGAGCAATTTTATAAACATGATTTAGCTTCAGTTGTTTTACTCTGTCTTCAACATTCAGCATATCCAACTGCTGTAATTCATCCTGGCCTACATGTTCTCTTGGTCCCAGCCCCAGGATGAATCTTACGATTTTGTTCTGGGTGATTTGCAGTCTATCTTTCAGTTTTTTGTCAAGGCAGAGTACCAAGAAGAGCAAGCGTAATCCATATGGCATTGTATAAGGGCTAGACATAGGGTCCTGCGAGCCTCAGTAGGTAGACACTGTGCTTGCCTATACAGGAACTTCAGTCTGGCATTCGCTTTCTTTACTACACTGTTCCCTATCAATTCTCCTGACATGCATGGGTCAAAGGGGATTCCCAAATATTTTACTGATGAAACCAAAGTGATGGGCTCCCCATTATACTGAACATTAAAATTATTTACCCTTCTCAGTTTATGTTTCGTGCCAAAGAGAATGGCTTCAGTTTTCCCTAGGTGTAATGATAGTTTGTTGTCTACTAACCATTTGCTGCAGGACTCCAGTTCCAGTGTTAAAACATTAGCAATATCTTGTGGGTCTTTACCTGACACTAACAGAGCACTGTCATCTGCATACAGTAGGAGTTTGCACTTGACACTGATAGGCATATCATTGACATAACATAAGAATAATAAGGGACCCAGAATACTACCTTGGGGAACTCCACATGTTATCGGCAGGGGTTCTGATTCTGTTTTGTTGATTTTGACTATTTGTCTCCTGTTGCTAAGGTAGGACTTAAACCAGTCTACAGAACCTATACCGATAGCTTGAAGTTTATTACATAATATATTGTGGTTGACAGTATCGAAGGCCTTTTGCAGGTCTAAGGTTACCATACCTATGAGGTTCCCCTTTGACATTTCAGTTCTCAGATAGGTGATTAAATTTACTATTTTTTTTTATAAATTTGAGATTGTTTTTATAATAACTGCATAAATCAGTAATATCTTAGGCATTCATTTTTTTTTGTTATTTCTTCAGGTCAGTGGTTTCTTACTTTGTTAACGTATTCAAGTGTAACACTGATATGTCGCATTCATTTTCCTTCCTGTTATTAAGGAAATTACATGAAGCCTTTATGATCCCTTTAGGTACTCGACAGGACGCATGTGTGTGCGTTGAGAGCAACAGTGCAGTTTTATTAGCATAAAAATATATTAATGTATTTAATGCTAATAATCGAACGCCAGCAACACAATTAATTAATTACGTTTGGTAGCCTGTACTGGGAACCTTGATGTTATTGCAATAACTGAAACATGGTAGAATTCAAAGAGTCGAGATATGATTTCCGGGAACTGGAAATGTGTTCTCTATTTAATGATTATTTTTTGTCAGTCTTTAACGACAATTTTAATGATTATTTTTTGTCAGTCTTTAACAGGAGAGGGGATGGAGTTGCATTGTATGTACGAGAAAATATAAATTGTTGCTTAAAAACAGGAATAAAAATGGATGGATTAGTAGCATAATCTGTTTGGGTAGAATTTCTAGGTAAAGAAAAACTAATTCTAGGTGTAATATACCGACCTCCAGGGCTTGGATCACGATAGAGAGAGACTTCTTTTGGCTTCTAAACACAAAAACGTAGTGAAAGTAGGGGATTTTCAAATCACAATGATTGGACTTCTTTGACTGGTAATTTGGAGTCCAGTGACTTTATGGAAGTAGTTCAGGACTGTTTCCTGAAACAGTGTGTAACAGAACCTACCAGAGGTAATTTGCTCGACCTAGTCTCGTCAAATAAACACTCGTAAATAATCTGGAGATCATTGAAGAGCTTGACGTAAGTGATCACAAATCCATTACTTTTAATATTACCTGGGAGTACCAGAATAAGGATAATACAGTAAAAGTTTCCGATTTTCATTCTGCCGATTACAATGGACTTAGGGAACACTTGTCTAACCTCGACTAGGGTAATCTAGTTAATGATTTTATTGACGATGGTCATAATTACGATTACGAAGGGATCTGCACTTATGAGTTTTTTCTACAATGTTGCCGTAGCTGAAAACCAGTAACAAATCGGTCCTTATTGTGATGGAGTGACGTATACAGTTTGTGGTAATACACTAAACCCGGTCGCAATATACACAACGAACATCAAATATTCCTCCAGAAATCTCCAGAAGCCACGGCTGCTCCAACACGCAAGTTATACTTTTTGTATCAAACTGAACACATATTACTCTGTTAAATATTTTTCCATTAGTCCTTTTCATGAGCTAGTCCAAAATCGCCGACTGGATACATCCAAAATAAGTGATCCACTAATATGAACTCGCCCGGATTCGTCCTAGAAGTGAACCAACGACTGGATTCAAACGGATTCGTTGAAAACAAGGTATGCTCTGACCGGATCCTTGAGCTGACGGGGTTTTACGTGCCCTCATCATATACCCAAACAGTAACTACAACAAAGAGATACAATACAAATAGACAGATTTGCTTTTAAGGTGGCTACTAGTACAAAATATACAGTGATTAACTAACCGGATTCGTCCAGATTCGCCCGGATTCGTCCAAGAAATAAGTGAACAAACGACCAGATTCAAACGGATTCGTTGGCAATAACGTATCCTCTTATCGGATTCACAAGCTGGTGGGTTTTTATGCGCACTAGGGGTAATTGTACGTGTATGTGTATATGTGTGTATGTACGCTGAGGTCAGTGGTCACCTGCGGTCATACCTGTCCCAAGCTCTGGGAGTTAGCGTGGGGTGTTACCAAGCACCATGGCTTGTTGTAGTGTTTTAGAATCTCAGGTTAAAGTGTTGAAGAAGGAGGTTCTACTTCTTCAGGAGGAAAATAGGAGGCTGAAGCTTCGCATAGATGAGTTTGGGAGTGAGTGTGAGAAGGATTTAGCTGGTAAGGAGGAAATGGTCACCAGCAGTGATAGTGGCAGCCACTTTAAGTGGCAAGTGGTTCACAGCTCAGGAAGAAGGAAGATAAGGAGGGTTAACAGAGAAGATGTGAAGGTAAAAAATCGATTCTCTGTTCTCCAGGACGAGTGCATTTCAGTGGTTAGTGAGGTTGAAGGTACCACTGATTCCCTTGCTAATCAAGGTAAGAATATTTTAATAGTAGGAGATTCTCAGGTAAGATATATGGACTGTGCTTTTTGTAACAGAGACAGAAAGGTCAGACAGAGGCTGTGCCTTCCTGGAGCCGGTGTTGGTGACATAGTCAGCAGGTTGGATAATATTATGTCAGGTAATGGGAACAAGCCCATTATCTGTCTTAGTGCTGGGGGGAATGACATTGGGAAGGGCAGGAGACAGGAGCTGCTGGATAAGTACAGGTCAGCCATAGAAGTAGTTAGGTCTAAGGGAGGGATCCTAGTCATATGTAGCATCTTGCCTAGAAAGGGAGTGGGCAATGAATGGATGTCTAGGGCAATTGGTATAAATTGCTGGCTAGACAGGTACTACAAGGAACTTGCAATCCCATTCATGGATAACTGGGACCTATTCTTTGGCAAACGTGATATGTATGCAAGGGATGGGGTTCATCTCTCTGGGGATGGAGTGGTTGCATTAGCCAATTCGATTGAGAGGGTAATTGGTGACTTGTCTAGGAATTTAAACTGATAGATTATAGAGGTATGGGTGTTTGTGGGAAACAATCAGGCTGCAGTATTAGGATTAAAAACAGCAGTTATTACCGGGATACCTCAGGGATATGTTTAAAAGACAATATTCAAAATAAAGTTGCTAATAATGGCAAATCAACTGATCAACAAAGAGAGATAGCAGAGGGCAACGAGTGACTAGCTCCCTTAAGGTTTACTACACAAATAGTAGGAGTCTAAGAAATAAGATAGATGAGCTAAGATTACTTGCAAGTGTAGGTAATATAGATATTATTGGTATAACAGAGACCTGGTTCAATTTGAAAGATAGAGAAATGCCTTCTGAATGCAACATACAGGGTTATAAACTATTCCACACTAATAGGGTCAACAGGAAGGATGGTGGAGTGGCGATGTCAGAAAAAATTTAAATTGTCTTAGACATGATATAAGATTAGAAACATCGAACATAGAATCTGTTTGGCTACAGTTTCTCGAGGGACGTGACAAATTAATTTTGATTGTGATTTATAGGCCCCCAAACCTTGATAGGGAGTGCAGTAAGCTGTTATGGGACGAAATTCATAAGGCATCTAGATATGAAAATGTTGTGGTAATGGAAGATTTTAACTTTAGACAAATTGACTGGAACAATATGACAGGAAATCTTGAGTCTAGTGACTTTCTTGATACGGTTCAGGATTGCTTTTCAGAACAGGTTGTGACAGAACCAACTAGAGGAAACAATTTGCTTGACTTGGTTCTTGCCAACAAAGAATCACTAATTAATAATCTTGAGGTTAATGATGAGCTTGGGGAAAGTGATCACAAATCACTAAGTTTCAATATATCATGGAATTACCCAGATAACTGCAATCAAATCTCTGTCCCAGATTTTCGCTTGGCCGACTTCATGGGACTGAAAAATTATCTGGGTGGGCTAAATTAGGATGTCCTGACTATGGGTCAGGCAGGTGATCTTGGTTGCCAATATGACGTTTTTCAGAGCATAGTTCTAGCTGCCCAGACAACTTTTGTTCTGAGTAGGGAAATTAGATCTAACAAAAATGATCCCAAATGGATGAACAATAGATTAAAACATCTCATTGGTCAAAAGAGAGGCATATATAGGCGTATCAAAAGAGGGGATGGGCAGTTAAGAAATCAATATATTCAATTAAAGAAAGGAATAAAAAAAGCAAAAAGGGTTCATGAGGCTAAGGTCACAAGGGGTTCAAAGACTAACCCAAAAGGGTTCTTTCAGGTATACAGAAGTAAGATTAGGGACAAGACTGGCCCACTTAAGAGTAACTCTGGTCAGATCACTGACAGTGATAAGGATATGTGTGAAATTCTCAATACCTACTTCCTCTCAGTTTTCACCCAGGAAAATACTAGCGATATTCCTGAAATAATAGATTATGTAGAACAGGACGATAATAAACTATGTACGATTGCAGTAACTAGTGACATGGTCCTCAGACAATAGAGAAACTAAAACCTAACAAATTCCCAGGCCCTGATGAACTGTTTGCAAGGGTGTTAAAGGAATGTAAAGAGGAACTTAGCATACCTTTGGCTAATCTTTTTAACATATCACTACAAACTGGCATAGTGCCTGATAAGTGGAAATTGGCAAATGTAATACCTATTTACAAGGCAGGTGACAGGTCCTCAGCTTCGAACTATAGACCAATAAGCCTTACATCCACAGTGGGAAAATTTATGGAATCAATAACTGCCAAAGCAATTCATAGATTGATTAATGAATCTCAACACGGTTTTACGAATTTACTAACATTTTTCACTAAGGTGTTTAAGGAGGTAGATCATGGTAATGAATATGATATTTTGTATATGGACTTCAGTAAGGCTTTCGATAGAGTTTCACATCAGAGGCTATCGAGGAAACTTAAGGCACATGGAATAGGAGGAGAATTTTTTTCCTGGGTAGAGGCATGGCTGACAAATAGGCAGCAGAGAGTTTGCATAAATGGGGAGAAATCAGAATGGGGGCACGTCACAAGCGGTGTTCCTCAGGGGTCAGTGTTGGGCCCGTTGTTGTTCACAATTTCCCCTAGTTGGCTCTGTCACAAACTGTTTTAAAAAGCAATCCTGGATCGTATCAAGAAAGTCACCCGACTCTAAATTTCCTGTCAAATTGCTCCAGTCAATCTGTCTATAGTTGAAATCTCCCATTAGCACAACATTTTCGTATGTAGATGCCTTACGAATAATGGCAATCTAGTCTCCGTCCCTGACTTTCGCTTGGCTGATTTCATAGGACTGAAAAATTACTTAGGTGGGCTGAACTGGAATGACCTGACTAAGGGTCAGGTAGGTGGTGATGGTTGCCGATATGATGCTTTCCAGGGCATAGTTCTAGCTGCTCAGTCAAATTATGTTCCAAATAGGGAAATCAGATCAAACAAAATTGATCCTAAATGGATGAACAATAGATTAAAATATCTGATTGGTCAAAAGAGAGGCATATATAGGCAAATCAAAAGAGGAGAGGGGCAATTAAGAAATCGATATATTCAGTTAAAGAGAGAAATAAAAAAGGGAATTAGAAAAGCAAAAAGAGATTATGAGGTTAAAGTTGCAAGAGAATCGAAGACTAACCCAAAAGGATTCTTTCAGGTATACAGAAGTAAGATCAGGGACAAGATAGGCCCACTCAAAAGTTCCTCGGGTCAGCTCACTGACAGTGATAAGGAAATGTGTAGAATTTTTAACACATACTTCCTCTCAGTTTTTACACAGGAGGATACCAGCGATATTCCAGTAATGATAAATTATGTAGAACAGGACGATAATAAACTGTGCACCATTAGGGTCACAAGTGACATGGTCCTTAGGCAAATAGATAAATTAAAACCTAACAAATCCCCAGGCCCTGATGAACTGTATGCAAGGGTTCTAAAGGAATGTAAAGAGGAGCTTAGCACACCTTTGGCTAATCTTTTCAACATATCACTACAAACTGGCATGGTGCCAGATAAGTGGAAAATGGCAAATGTGATACCTATTTTCAAAACAGGTGACAGGTCCTTAGCTTCGAACTATAGACCAATAAGCCTAACCTCCATAGTGGGAAAATTTATGGAATCAATAATTGCCGAGGCAGTTCGTAGCCACCTTGAAAAGCATAAATTAATCAACGAATCTCAACATGGTTTTACAAAGGGGCGTTCCTGCCTTACGAATTTATTAACTTTTTTCACTAAGGTATTTGAGGAGGTAGATCATGGTAATGAATATGATATTGTGTATATGGACTTCAGTAAGGCTTTTGACAGGGTCCCACATCAGAGACTATTGAGGAAAATTAAAGCACATGGAATAGGAGGAGAAATTTTTTCCTGGATAGAGGCATGGTTGACAAATAGGCAGCAGAGAGTTTGCATAAATGGGGAGAAATCAGAGTGGGGAAGCGTTACGAGCGGTGTTCCACAGGGGTCAGTGTTGGGCCCCCTGCTGTTCACAATCTACATAAACGACATAGATGAGGGCATAAAGAGCGACATCGGCAAGTTTGCCGATGACACCAAAATAGGCCGTCGAATTCATTCTGACGAGGACATTCGAGCACTCCAGGAAGATTTGAATAGACTGATGCAGTGGTCGGAGAAGTGGCAGATGCAGTTTAATATAGACAAATGCAAAGTTCTAAATGTTGGACAGGACAATAACCATGCCACATATAAACTAAATAATGTAGATCTTAATATTACGGATTGCGAAAAAGATTTAGGAGTTCTGGTTAGCAGTAATCTGAAACCAAGACAACAGTGCATAAGTGTTCGCAATAAAGCTAATAGAATCCTTGGCTTCATATCAAGAAGCATAAATAATAGGAGTCCTCAGGTTGTTCTTCAACTCTATACATCCTTGGTTAGGCCTCATTTAGATTATGCTGCACAGTTTTGGTCACCGTATTACAGAATGGATATAAATTCTCTGGAAAATGTACAAAGGAGGATGACAAAGATGATCCCATGTATCAGAAACCTTCCCTATGAGGATAGACTAAGGGCCCTGAAACTGCACTCTCTGGAAAGACGTAGAATTAGGGGAGATATGATTGAGGTGTATAAGTGGAAGACAGGAATAAATAAAGGGGATGTAAATAGTGTGCTGAAAATATCTAGCCTAGACAGGACTCGCAGCAATGGTTTTAAGTTGGAAAAATTCAGATTCAGGAAGGATATAGGAAAGTACTGGTTTGGTAATAGAGTTGTGGATGAGTGGAACAAACTCCCAAGTACCGTTATAGAGGCCAGAACGTTGTGTAGCTTTAAAAATAGGTTGGATAAATACATGAGTAGATGTGGGTGGGTGTGAGTTAGACCTGATAGCTTGTGCTAACAGGTCGGTTGCCGTGTTCCTCCCTTAAGTCAATGTGACCTGACCTGTTAGGTTGGGTGCTTTGGCTTAAGCCGGTAGGAGACTTGGACCTGCCTCGCATGGGCCAGTAGGCCTTCTGCAGTGTTCCTTCGTTCTTATGTTCTTATGTTCTTAATTTACATAAACGACATAGATGAGGGAATAAATAGCGACATAAGCAAATTTGCTGATGACACCAAAATAGGCCGTCCAATTCATTCTAATGAGGACACTAGAGCACTCCAGGATGATTTGAATAGACTGATGCAATGGTCGGATAAGTGGCAGATGCAGTTTAATATAGACAAATGCAAAGTTCTAAATGTTGGACAGGAAAATAACCATGCGAAATATAAACTAAATAATGTAGATATTAATACTACTGATTGCAAAAAGGATTTAGGAGTTCTGGTTAGCAGTAATCTAAAAACCAAGACAACAGTGCATTAGTGTTTGCAATAAAGCTAACAGAATTCTTGGCTTCATATCTAGAAGTATAAATAATAGAAGTCCTCAGGCTGTTCTTCAACTCTATATATCCTTGGTTAGGCCTCATTTAGACTATGCTGCTCAGTTCTGGTCACCGTATTACAGAATGGATATAAATGCTCTGGAAAACATACAGAGGAGGATGACAAAGATGATCCCATGTATCAGAAATCTTCCCTATGAGGATAGACTGAGGGCCCTGAATCTGCACTCTCTCGAAAGGCGTAGAATTAGGGGGAATATGATCGAGGTGTATAAATGAAAACAGGAATAAATAAAGGGGATGTAACTAGCCAAGACTCGCAGCAATGGTTTCAAGTTGGAAAAATTCAGATTCAGGAAGTATATAGGAAAGCACTGGTTTGGTAATAGAGTTGTGGATGAGGCTAAAATGTTGTGTAGTTTTAAAAATAGGTTAGATAAATACATGAGTGGGTGTGGGTGGGTATGAGTTGGACCTGACTAGCTTGTGTCGCTGGGTCTGGTGCCGTGCTCTTTCCTTGAGTGGAGGTGACCAGACTGGGTGGGTCATTGGGCTAATCCGGGCGGGAGACATGGACCTGCTCCGCATGGGTCAGTAGGCCTGTTGCAGTGTTCCTTCTTTCTTAAGAACATAAGAAAGGAGGAACACTGCAGCAGGCCTGTTGGCCCATAGTAGGCAGGTCCTTTACAATTCATCCCACTAACAAAACATTTACCCAACCCAATTTTCAATGCTACCCAAGAAATAAGCTCTGTGGTGACGTGTACTTAGCTCTGTGAAGACCTGTTTGCGCGCTCTCTACAAATTGAAGCAAGATGCCCTCCATCGAGCAACTTTACCAACAGCTTAAGGAAGAATTGAAGATGGCGAAGATGGAGATTTGGCGACTGACCGAGGAAAACAAGAAGATTCGCAGTAGTCCTCCTGTTTTGAGTCCTCAGGTCAAGAAAGGAAACTGGTCAGTGGCTGGACAGCAGGGAACGAAGTTGACGATCAAGAAGACGAATGAAAAGGTAGAAACGATGAATAAGAAAGAGACTGCCGTGGAAACTGTTGTGGAAACATCTAATACATTCTCAGTGCTACCCGACAAATGTGAGTCGACTCCTGGGAACATCACAACGATCGACACCAAGGAAGGTAAGAATATTGTTGTTGTTGGGGATAGCCAAGTTAGGTATATGGATAGGGCATTCTGCTTGAAGGACAGGAGTAGGATACAGAGAGTTTGCTTTCCTGGGGCTGGGATGCAGGATATTGTTAGCCATCTGGATGACATCACGAGAGGTAATGGGAGCAATCCTATTATCTGTCTCAGTGCTGGTGGCAACGATGTTGGCAGACGTAGGAGCGAAGACCTGATTAGCAGGTATAGGTAAGCAATAGAAATAATTAGGAGGAAGGGTGGGAACCCTGTCATATGTGGTATTTTGCCAAGGAGAGGAGTTGGAAATGAATGGTTGTCCAGGGCAATTGGTGTCAATTGCTGGCTGGACAAATACTGTAAGGAAAATGTGGTAACATTCATTGACAACTGGGACCTCTTCTATGGCAGAAATGACATGTATGCCAGGGATGGGGTTCACTTATCTAGGTCTGGGGTGGGAGCACTGGCAACTGCAGTGGAGGGAGCTGTTAGGTCTTTAAACTAGGAATAGTTAGTGGTATGGGTTTTGGCGGGAAAACAGTCAAGTCGCAGTGTAGTAATATGAGTACTAGGAGAACTAATAATAGGCAAAATGAGGTAGATATTGGAAAGCCAGTGGCACAAATTGACAAGGACAGTAATAGGTTTAGTGGAATAACAGAAAGGAGCAGGAAGGGTAAAGAGAGAGGAGGGTCTTTAAATATATATTACACAAATAGTCGCAGTGCTAGGAATAAGATGGACGAGTTGAGACTAGTTGCTAGTGCAGGCAACATTGATGTATTTGCCTTAACTGAAACGTGGTTTAATTCAAAAAGTCGGGACATGCCTGCGGAATGTCACATTCAGGGTTTTAAAGTGTTCCAAGTAGATAGAAGTGTCGGGAAGGGGGGTGGGGTGGCACTGTATGTCCGAGATCGCTTGAACTGTTGCATAAAAACGGGTATTAAGTCTGAAGTAACACATACAGAGTCTGTTTCGATAGAATTTTCAGAGGGGCATGAAAAATTAATTTTAGGTGTGATATACCGTCCCCCAAACTTAGATAGGGACCAGGGGAGACTACTATGGGAGGAAATTGTTAGGGCCACAAGGCACGATAATGTAGTAATTCTAGGAGACTTTAACTTTAGTCATATTGATTGGAATTTCTTGACTGGGAATTTAGAATCATACGACTTCTTAGAAGTAGTTCAGGATTGTTTTTTGAAGCAGTTTGTGACAGAACCTACAAAGGGTAATAACCTGCTTGACTTAGTTCTGGCAAACAATGAATCCCTTGATAATAATTTAGAAGTTTCAGAGGAACTGGGTGCTAGCGACCACAAATCAATTACATTTAGCATTGAATGGAAGTATGATAGTAGGGATAACTCAGTAACAGTCCCAGATTTTCGCTTAGCAGATTACGATGGGCTTAGAGAACACTTATCATCTGTTGACTGGGGTAACGAAGAGAGCTATCAATATGACAGTTTTCTGAACACTATACATGAGGCTCAAAGAACGTTTATTCCGTATAAAGAAATTAGATCAAATAGAAATGACCCAAAATGGATGAATAATAGGCTGAAATATCTACTAGGGCATAAGAAAGGAATTTATAGGCATATCAAAAGAGGCGAGGGTCATCTTATGAATCAGTATATTGACATTAAGAGGGACATTAAAAAGGAGATAAGAAAAGCTAAAAGGGACTATGAAATTAAAGTTGCTAGGGATTCTAAAACTAATCCAAAAAGTTTTATACGAGCAAAACCTGATGTCCATATAGGGGTGACAGATAGGGAGGAAACAGAAAAAATGCACCAGCAGCGAACACAGCTACAATGAATCCTAGCAAATGGAAATTCAATCTATACAAATACTATGCCTTGGGTATCTGCAGGCACAGTATATCTGGCAAAACAGGTGGGACATGCACCTCTGACCACCCCAAAAAATGCCGCACCCACATGACAACAGGAGAGTGCAACTTCCCCTCCTGTAACTTATTTCACCCAGAAATGTGTCACTCATCAATCTATGAAAGAAAATGTTACAACGCATACTGCCAGGCACATTACCTAAAGGGGACAAGAAGACACAGACCAGCCAGACTATGGGAAACAAATGGGGGGAGCCACAACCCCTCCAGGAACAGAGTTTTTTTTAGGGCCAGGAGGGAAAAAAGACTGGCAAGAAATGACAATAATCCTACACTAACTGAAAACACTTCTGGAGCAGAGGCACGGATATTGGCCTCCACTCCAGAACAACAGATATTAGAGCTAGCAAATAAAACCCCAATGAATTCCACCAACATAACGACATTTGCCTTTGCAAACATACAGGGTCTAAAGCCATCAAAAAAACAACAACAAAATTCCTTACATCAAGGGACTGCTCACGGAGTCAAATGCAATGTTTGCAGCATTCACAGAGACCCACTTAAAGGATCATTATGACAACGAAATATGGATCCCAGGTTATAACCTATTCAGATGCGACAGACTAAACAGGCAACAAGGAAGGGGGGGGGGGTTGGCCTGTACGTCAGAGTCGCTCATTTGCACAGAACTACTAAACACCTCAAATGATGTAGTTGAAGTTTTGGCGGTAAAGATTGAAAACCAAAACTGTGTCAATGTGGTAGTATACAAGCCTCCAGATGCAACTTCTCAACAATTCCAGGAGCAGCTTGTGAAAATTGACCACTGTCTGGAAAATCTCCTAACTCCTGCCCCAAACATCTTACTACTATGAGATTTCAACCTGAGTCACCTAAAATGGAGGAGTATAGCAAACGATGTTTCAGCAGAGATCACCCCAGGAGGCAGCTCAGATGAAAATTCACACACACACGAACTATTAAATCTCTACACCAAATTCACCTTAAACCAGCAAATATTAGAGCCTACAAGACTAGAAAATATGCTGGACTTCATCTTCACTAACAATGACGATCTGATACGTAATATAACCGTATCAAAGACAATACACTCAGATCACAACATAATAGAGGTACAGACATGTATGCACAGGGCTCCTGACCAGCAAAATGTGTTTAGTCATGAAGGTATCTTCATAAAATTTTATTTCAATAACAAAAACATACAATGGGATCAAGTCAACCATGTCCTAATGAAACAAGCTGGGAAGATATCCTAAACAACAAAGATCCGAACATTTGCCTTGAAAAAATGAAGTCTGTGGTTCTTGAGATCTGCTCAAGACACATTCCACTAAGAAAAATAAAGAGAAGATATAAACTAGAAAGAGAGAGACACTCCCTATACAGACGAAGGCGAAGAGTAACAGATCTGCTGAGAGGGGCAAATATTATCTGAACACAGATAAATGTAAAATTCTAAGCGTTGGAGAGGTAAATATCCCCTGATACTGATTAATGGGGTCAAATCTGAATGGGGATTAGTCACTAGTGGCGTTCCACAAGGGTCAGTTTTAGGCCCTCTGTTGTTCATAATTTACGTTAATGACCTTGATGAAGGAATTACAAGTGACATGAGCAAACTTACTGAAGATACAAAAATAGGCCGTATGATTCATTCTGAGGAGGATACCAATGAACTCCAGGAGGATTTGGACAAATTAATGTCTTGTTCTGAAAAATATCATATGAAGTTCAATGTGGACAAGTGTAAAGTACTAGTCCTTGGTAATGAAAATAACCCTCGAAGTTATAAACTAGGTGAAGTAGAACTTGATCATACAGAATGTGAAAAAAAAAAACTTGGGAGTCATGGTGAGCAGAAATCTAAAACCAAGACAGCAGTGCCTAAGTATGTACAATAAGGCTAACAGATTACTAGGATTTATTTCAAGAAGTATAAGTAACAGAAGTCCAAAAGTTATTTTACAGCTCTATACCTCGCTAGTGAGGCCTCATCTGGATTATGCCGCTCAGTTTTGGTCTCCTTATTACAGGATGGATATAGACTCATTGGAGAACATAGAGAAGAATGACTAAAATGATTTACTGTATAAGAAATCTCCCGTATCAAGATAGACTTAGAGCCCTGAATCTCCACTCTCTGGAAGGAAGTAGAATGATGGGAGATATCATCGAAGTGTATAAGTGGATGATGGGCATAAACAAAGGTGACATTAATAAAGTACTGAGAGTGTAGAACCAAATAATGGATTTAAGTTGGACAAATTTAGATTCAGAAAGAACATTGGTAAGTACTGCCTTGTATGAGCCAGTAGGCCTTTTGCAGTGTTCCTCCACTCTCATGTTCTTATGAAGTAATCAGTTCCTCAGCCTTGAAGTTGGTGTGAAGAGCAAACATAGTCGTGAAGAATCTGGTGCACAGGTAAGATCAAGATCAAGATCAAGATCAAGATCACCCCCATGTGGGGTGAGCTGGGAAGACGGGACAGGCGAAGAATAGCGGTGGAGAGGAGTCTCCACAGTCGTAGAAAAATAGCGAGGGCTTAACCCAGCTGCTAGGCGCTCGTGGGACGAACTTGGAGAAAACAGGAAGAGCAAGCTGTGTATGCATCGGTCTCGTGGTAGTTGAGGTCTTGAATCTTGAGAAGCTGACAGTTTCTAGGTCGTAGGAGAGGGCAGGCAGGTAGGAACATCAGAAGGCAGCACACAGGTGGGAGTTATAGGAGTAATTGAGGAGGCAGGTTTACAGTGGAGCTGCTTCTGGAGAGGTGGTACAGTTTAGTCTTGTTACTTAAGGTGAAACGTAGAGGCTTGATGAACTCAAGAACTTGGGTGAGTGTGAAGCGAAGAGGTGATTCGCAGGCATACTTGACTGTTCCAGCATCGAGATCTTTGTAGAGCTCAGTGCAGGTCATGGTGTCAGTATTCGATGGAGAAGTGTAGAAGGTAAGGTTTTGCCATGAGGGTGTACTGGAGTCGTCACTATCTTCTTCTGAATTGGATTAATTTGGCGAGTCTACAATGGTGTTAGCAGGTGACTGAGGGTCGACAGGAGTAGTGGAGAGGTGGTGGTGTAACAGCAGGCTGGGAGGCGTGGGAGACGGTGGTTGAGGCATAACATGATCATCGTTGTCGCCGGTGGAAGTGGTTATAGAAGTTACAGGAGCAGTTGCTTGGGCAGGAGACAGGTCTGCAGGTGCAGTAAAGTTCACGACGTTGGGAAGGATCTTGAGGATGTCAGCTGAAGGTGTGAAGTCCGGGAAATAGAAGGTAGACATGTTGTTCAGATGGAATAGTTTGTTAACAGTGGTGTAGAAAGTGCCGGGGGTTGCTGCATTTGTCAAGTGTGCATACACCATGCAGTACAGCACCCTGGAGGGAGCACCGTCGGGGAATGGAGAGAGGGAGTTGCTGGGCGAAGATGTCTGTAGAGTGGCGTGTAGAATCTTGGTGGTGTCGGTTTGTAGTTTGGTTATTGCAGCGTATGTCGGTGAATTGGAGATGTTCTTCAAATCTTCTTTAGTTTCCTTCGATATGATTTCTTTCCTGAGTGGGCACTTAGCTGCAAGGGTATTATGATTACCCTTGCAGTTAAGACATGTTGGAGCCGTAGTGATGGTGCAGGATCTGAATTCGTGTCCATCATTCCCACATTTTGAATAAAACTTCTTATCCTTGATGGGGCAGTCCTTGATGGTGTGATTATAGGAGTAGCAGGTCCAGCAGTGGGAGACGTGTGTGAAACGTTCTGGGTCTACATGACTTGGGTGAATGTAGCAATATGAGATGGCCAGACCATCAGAGAGAGCTTGGTCAGCCATGGAGATGTCTGAGAATGTGATCTTTAGCATAGATGAGGCGTTAGGGATCTTGGAGATGCTGTCTACCGAGGCCCAGCTGTTTTGTTCCTCGATGGATGTCTTCAGTGCTTCAGTAGAGAGGTGACGATCTTGTCCAGTCTTTTCACAAAGACCGAACGTTTCGCCTTCAAGAATGGAGACGGGATATGGTGAATTGTCGTGTTTGTAGGGTCTTCATTGAAGAGTCGTCCATTAGTTTTGAGGCTTCATTGTCGTCTGTGCAGACGACAATGAAGAAGTCCTTCAGAGAGTGGACTGCAGTAAATATGACTTGCAAGCAGGTCCTAATGGCGGTAGCTAAAGCTAGCTTCGAGGAGTCATTGATTACTTCATTCACATACTTGATTTCCACACGAAGCAACAGCATTGTGAGAAGCAAGTGTAGCAAGGTCAGCTGACACTTTCTTTAACAGTCTCTGGTGCGGTACTCTATCAAAGACCTTACTAAAATCCAAATATCGAATTCTTTATCGTGATCCACAGCCTCAAAAGCTTTAATGAAGAAAGTTAGTAAATCAGTTAGGTACGAACGGTCCCTCGTGAATCCATGCTGATTATCATTAATCAAATTATGCTTATCAAGGTAGTTTCTCATAATATCAGCTACAATTGACTAGTAATTTGTCTACAACTGAGGTCAGGCTTATTGGGCGGTAATTTGACAGTAACGACTTGTTCCCTGATTTAAAAATAGGAATTACACTGGTCATCTTTCACATATCAGACACTACAACTGTTTTAAGAGATACATTAAAAATATTAGTCAATGGTTCACAAAGTTCCATTTTGCACTCCTTAAGAACCCTTGAAAAAAGCTCATCAGGGTCCGCGGATTTATTTTGCTTCAATCGGTCTGTCTGTTTGACAACCATATCGCTAGTGACTGCGATGTTACATAATTTATATTAAGGTCCGCTATAAAAATTTATTATTGGGATATTAATGTCTTCCTGTGTGAAAACCAAGAGAAAATAATTATTAAAAATCGAGCATATTTCCTTCCCCTTGTCAGTAAAATGTCCAGAGTTATTTTTAAGAGGACCTATTTTTTCTCTAAATTTTGTTCAATAAATCTGGAAAAAACCTTTCGGGTTAGTTTTCGAATCCCTAGCAACTAGCTTTTCTTATCCCCTTTTTTAACCTCCCTCTTAATGTGAATATATTGATTAATGAGATGACCCTCACATCTTTTGATGCGCCTATAAATTCCATTCTTCTCTCCTAAAAGATGTTTGAGCCTATTATGCATCCATTTCGGGTCATTTCTATTCGAGCTTATATTTTTATATGGAATAGACGTTCTTTTAGCAGCATGTATAGTGTTTAGAAAGTTGTCATGTTCTTTACCCAGTCCACAGATGATAGGTGTTCTCTAAGCCCACTGTAATCTGCTAAGAAAAAATCTGGGACCGTTACTGAGTTATCCCTACTATGATACTTCCATTCAATGATATGTGGTCGCTTGCGCCACAAGTTGATGGCAAGCGACAACAGCGAGGCTGTTGCTGCTTGCTCCACGGCAAGATGAAGAAAGAAGTGACACAACTGGGAACTAAAAGTTTATGAGTGAACTGAGCAAACAAAAACTCCTTCACTGTGAGATTACTGGGCAAAAAGAATGCATTAAGAAGGGATGTCGTGGGAATTAAATCAGAGTAGTAGTAAGGATGTAGTGGGTAACAACTCATTGCATGGATTCTAAAGTAAATACAGTACAAGAATACGTCAGGAAGTAAACTACGTCAATTAATAATAGTGCAAAGGCGGAGCTTAAGTGCATGGAATAAACACCCACACACACAACTAGGTAAGTACACACAAGATTATAAACGACAACTAACTGGAGTTTTATGACAAGGTAACAGAAGTAAGACAGGAGAAAGAGGGGTGGATTGATTGCATTTTCTTGGATTGCAAGAAGGCCGTCGACACAGTTCTTCACTTCCTCTAGCAGAAGCTAGAGGATCAGGCATGTATAACAGGAAGGGTGCTGCAATGGATCAGAGAATACCTGACAGGGAGACAACAATGAGTCATGGTATGGGATGAGGTATCACAGTGGGCGCCTGTGACGAGCGGGGTCCCACAGGGGTCGGTCCTAGGACTAGTGCTATTTTTGGTATATGTAAATGACATGATGTAAGGGATAGACTCAGAAGAGTCCCTGTTCACAGACGATGTGAAGTTAATGAGGAGAATTAAATCAGATGAGGAACAGGCAGGACTACAAAGAGACCTGGATAGGCAACTGGCTCCTCGAATTTAACCCCGCCAAATGCAAAGTCATGCAGATCGAGGAAGGGCAAAGAAGACCGCAGACAGAATATCGGCTAGGTGGCCAAAGACTGCAAACCTCACTTAAGGAGAAAGAGCTAGGGGTGAGTATAATACCGAGCACGTCTCCGGAAGCACACAACCAGATAACTGCTGTAGCATATGGGCGCCTGGCAAATCTGAGAATAGCGTTCCAATACCTCAGTAAGGAATCGTTCAAGACTCTGTACACCGTGTACGTCAGGCCCATACTGGATTATGCAGCACCAGTTTGGAACCCACACCTGGTCAAGCACGTCAAGAAATTAGAAAAAGTGCAAAGGTTTGCAACAAGGCTAGTTTCAGAGCTAAGGAGAATGCCCTACGAAGAAAGGTTTAGGGAAATCGGAATGACGACACTGGAGGACAGGAGGGCTAGGGAAGACATGATAACGACATATAAAATACTGTGAGGAATAGATAAGGTGGACAAAGACAGGATGTTCCAGAGATGGGACACAGAAACAAAGGGTCACAATTGGAAGCTGAAGACTCAGATGAGCCAAAGAGATGTTAGGAAGTACTTCTTCAGTCATAGAGTTGTCAGGAAATGGAACAGTCTGGCAAATGATGTAGTGGATGCAGGAACTATACATAGTTTTAAGACGAGGTATGATAAAGCTCATGGAGCAGGGAGAGAGAGGACCTAGTAGCGGTCAGTGAAGAGGCGGGGGCCAGGAGCTGAGTCTCGACCCTGCAACCACAAATAGGTGAGTACACACAGACACACACAGACAGACACAGACACACACAGACACACACAGACACACACACACACACACACACATACACACACACACACATACACACACACACACACACACACACACACACACACACACACACACACACACACACACACACACACACACACACACACACATCTACATCTACACACACACAATACATCTATCGAAACAGGGAGATTGCCTGAGGCATGGAAGACAGCAAATGTAGTCCCAATCTTTAAAAAAGGAGAGAGACATGAAGCATTAAACTACAGACCAGTGTCACTGACATGTATAGTATGCAAAATCATGGAGAAGATTATCAGGAGAAGAGTGGTGGAACACCTAGAAAGGAATGATCTCATCAACAGCAGCCAACATGGTTTCAGGGACGGGAAATCCTGTGTCACAAACCTACTGGAATTCTATGACATGGTGACAGCAGTAAGACAAGAGAGAGAGGGGTGGGTGGATTGCATTTTCTTGGACTGCAAGAAGGCGTTTGACACAGTTCCACACAAGAGATTGGTGCAAAAACTGGAGGACCAAGCAGGGATAACAGGGAAGGCACTACAATGGATCAGGGAATACTTGTCAGGAAGACAGCAGCGAGTCATGGTACGTGGCGAGGTGTCAGAGTGGGCACCTGTGACCAGTGGGGTCCCGCAGGGGTCAGTCCTAGGACCAGTGCTGTTTCTGGTATTTGTGAACGACATGACGGAAGGAATAGACTCTGAGGTGTCCCTGTTTGCAGATGACGTGAAGTTGATGAGAAGAATTCACTCGATCGAAGACCAGGCAGAACTACAAAGGGATCTGGACAGGCTGCAGACATGGTCCAGCAATTGGCTCCTGGAGTTCAATCCCACCAAGTGCAAAGTCATGAAGATTGGGGAAGGGCAAAGAAGGTCGCAGACGGAGTACAGTCTAGGGGGTCAGAGACTACAAACCTCACTCAAGGAAAAAGATCTTGGGGTGAGTATAACACCAGGCACATCTCCTGAAGCGCACATCAACCAAATAACTGCTGCAGCATATGGGCGCCTAGCAAACCTCAGAACAGCATTCCGACATCTTAATAAGGAATCATTCAGGACCCTGTACACCGTGTATGTTAGGCCCATATTGGAGTATGCGGCACCAGTTTGGAACCCACACCTAGCCAAGCACGTGAAGAAACTAGAGAAAGTGCAAAGGTTTGCAACAAGACTAGTCCCAGAGCTAAGAGGTATGTCCTACGAGGAGAGGTTAAGGGAAATCAACCTGACGACACTGGAGGAAAGGAGAGATAGGGGGGACATGATAACGACATACAAAATACTGAGAGGAATTGACAAGGTGGACAAAGACAGGATGTTCCAGAGATTGGACACAGTAACAAGGGGACACAGTTGGAAGCTGAAGACACAGATGAATCACAGGGATGTTAGGAAGTATTTCTTCAGCCACAGAGTAGTCAGTAAGTAGAATAGTTTGGGAAGCGATGTAGTGGAGGCAGGATCCATATATAGCTTTAAGCAGAGGTATGATAAAGCTCACGGCTCAGGGAGAGTGACCTAGTAGCGATCAGTGAAGAGGCGGGGCCAGGAGCTCGGACTCGACCCCCGCAACCTCAACTAGGTGAGTACACACACAGAGTGGTGTGGGGCACCTAGAACGGAACACGATTATAAATGACAACCAGCACGGATTCATGGAAGGCAAATCCTTTGTCACAAACCTACTGGAGTTTTATGACAAGGTAACAGAAGTAAGACACGAGAGAGAGGGGTGGGTTGATTGTATCTTTTTGGACTGCAAGAAGGCTGTCAACACTGTTCTTCACAAGAGATTAGTGCAGAAGCTAGAGGATCAGGCACGTATAACAGGAAGGGTACTGCAATGGATCAGAGAATACCTGACAGGGAGACAACAACGAGTCATGGTGCAGGATGAGGTATTACAGTGGGCACCTGTGACGAGCGGGGTCCCACAGGGGTCAGTCCTAGAACCAGTGCTATTTTTGGTATATGTGAATGACATGATGGAAAGAATAGACTCAGAAGTGCCCCTGTTCGCAGACGATGTGAAGTTAATGAGGAGAATTAAATCAGATGAGGATCAGGCAGGACTACAAAGAGACCTGGACAGGCTGGACGCGTGGTCCAGCAACTGGCTTCTCGAATTTAACCCTGCCAAATGCAAAGTCATGAAGATTGGGGAAGGGTAAAGAAGATCGCAGACAGAATATAGGCTAGGTGGCCAAAGACTGCAAACCTCGCTCAAGGAAAAAGATCTTGGGGTGAGTATAATACCGAGCACGTCTCCGGAAGCACACATCAACCAGATAATTGCTGCAGCATAAGGGCGCCTGGCAAACCTGAGAATAGCGTTCCGATACCTCAGTAAAGAATCGTTCAAGACTCTGTACACCGCGTACTGGAGTATCCAGCACCGGTTTGGAACCCACACCTGGTCAAGCACGTCAAGAAATTAGAGAAAGTGCAAAGGTTTGCAACAAGGCTAGTTCCAGAGTTAAAGGAAATGTCCTACGAAGAAAGGTTAAGGGAAATCGGCCTGACGACACTGGAGGACAGGAGGGATAGGAGGACATTATAACAACGTATAAAATACTGAGAGGAACTGACAAGGTGGACAGGGCTCGAATGTTTCAAGGATGGGATAAACGAACAAGGTGGCACAATTGGAAGCTGAAAACCCAGATGAGTCATAGGGATGTTAGGAAGTATTTCTTTAGCCTTAGAGTTATCAGGAAGTGGAATAATCTGGAGAGTGAAGTAGTGGAAGCAAGTTCCATACACAGCTTTAAGAAGAGGTATGATAAAGCTCATGGAGCATGAAGAGAGTGAATTAGTATCGACCAGTGAAGAGGCGGGGCCAGGAGCTATGACTCGACTCCTGCAACCACATATAGGTGAATACACACACACATACGACACACACACACGGCACACAAAATACACACACAATGTACACAATGTACACAACAAACAAACAAACACACACACACACACACACATACACGACACACACACGACACACAATACACACACACAAACACACACACACACATACACTTACACATACACACACATATATACACAGAGATACATGCACGCATACAAAACAGGCCTAATGTCTAACTGACATGTGCCTAGGACAAAATGGTAACTAACATATCTAGGTAAGTACACCCCCGCATATACACACACACAACTGACTGTCGGACAGACACGGGAGGACAGGGCAGCACACCTTGTGTATCTTGCAGTCAAGAACTTGACAATGTTGCTGCCGATCATCGCCTGCCATCCGCCGTCTTCATAAAAACCCAATGACATTCTCGCTATGAGAAACCACTGCCGGCTCAGCACATGGAGAAGACCCGGGGCAGGACCCGTCCTGGCAAACCTACCTGTACCTGTACATTGTACACACATACATGTTTGACGACGAGAACACAAGTAGTGTGTGTGAAATATAAGCAAAATACCTCAACAAGTCACTTGAATGATGTCAATAAACGGAGATATTTTTCATTTATTGTACAATGTTGTTTTGAGAAAGTAAGAAATTATGATACATGGAAGACTGACAGGCTTTCTAGTCTTGTCTTTATTGTTGTAAGTCCCGTGGCTCGGTTGGTAGCACACTCAGTTACACACCAAGTGTCCAGGAGGGTAAGGGTGGAAACACTGGACATATTTCCTTATACCTGCTGCCAGAGTTCACTTAGCAGTAAGCAGATACCTGGGTGTCAGTCGACTGGTGTGGGTGGCATCCTGGGGTAAGGGCGGTAGTATACTTCAAATAGAGCTGGGATTTGAAGTGGGCTGAGGTAGGATAACAGCTCTTGGTCTGTAAAACTGATTTGTGTAAAAAACAAAAAAAAAAAAACAAAACAAAAAAAAAAAACAGAGATGGAACAGAAAGGGAGTGCTGAACTGCACACCTCAAGATAACTGAGAAAATAATCAGAAGAAAGAGAGTGCTGAACTGCACATCTCAAGATAATTGAGAAAATAATCAGAAGAAAGGGAGTGCTGAACTGCACATCTCAAGATAACTGAGAAAATAATCAGAAGAGTATTGAACTACACATCTCAAGATAACCGTGAAAATAATCAATCTGAATGACGAGGCAGCACCTGATTCATAAAAGACAACCTACACGGATTTAGAAGAGACAATTCTTATCTTAAGAAGCCACTGCTTTTGTGGGACGAGGTAAGATACACAGAAGAGAATAGAAATTAGCTGGACTGAATATTTCTGGAGGGTAAGAAGGTATGTCAACACTGTAATCTAGAAGACTAGGCATGGATAACAAGACCGGCGCTACACTGGATCGCACAAGTTGTCAACTGTCCCTGAAGTTGTCAACTGTCCCTCAAGTTGTCAACTGTCCCTCAAGTTGTCAACTGTCCCTCAAGTTGTCAACTGTACCTCAAGTTGTCAACTGTACCTCAAGTTGTCAACTGTCCTTCAAGTTGTCAACTGTCCCTCAAGTTGTCAACTGTCCCTCAAGTTGTCAACTGTCCCTCAAGTTGTCAACTGTACCTCAAGTTGTCAACTGTCCCTCAAGTTGTCAACTGTCCCTCAAGTTGTCAACTGTACCTCAAGTTGTCAACTGTCCTTCAAGTTGTCAACTGTACCTCAAGTTGTCAACTGTACTTCAAGTTGTCAACTGTCCTTCAAGTTGTCAATTGTCCTTCAAGTTGTCAACTGTACCTCAAGTTGTCAACTGTCCCTCAAGTTGTCAACTGTACCTCAAGTTGTCAACTGTCCTTCAAGTTGTCAACTGTCCTTCAAGTTGTCAACTGTCCTTCAAGTTGTCAACTGTCCTTCAAGTTGTCAACTGTCCTTCAAGTTGTCAACTGTACCTCAAGTTGTCAACTGTCCTTCAAGTTGTCAACTGTCCCTCAAGTTGTCAACTGTCCTTCAAGTTGTCAACTGTCCTTCAAGTTGTCAACTGTCCTTCAAGTTGTCAACTGTCCTTCAAGTTGTCAACTGTCCCTCAAGTTGTCAACTGTCCTTCAAGTTGTCAACTGTCCTTCAAGTTGTCAACTGTCTTTCAAGTTGTCAACTGTCCTTCAAGTTGTCAACTGTACCTCAAGTTGTCAACTGTCCTTCAAGTTGTCAACTGTCCTTCAAGTTGTCAACTGTCCCTCAAGTTGTCAACTGTCCTTCAAGTTGTCAACTGTCCTTCAAGTTGTCAACTGTCCTTCAAGTTGTCAACTGTCCTTCAAGTTGTCAACTGTCCTTCAAGTTGTCAACTGTCCCTCAAGTTGTCAACTGTCCTTCAAGTTGTCAACTGTCCTTCAAGTTGTCAACTGTCCTTCAAGTTGTCAACTGTCCTTCAAGTTGTCCTTCAAGTTGTCAACTGTCCTTCAAGTTGTCAACTGTCCTTCAAGTTGTCAACTGTCCCTCAAGTTGTCAACTGTCCTTCAAGTTGTCAACTGTCCTTCAAGTTGTCAACTGTCCTTCAAGTTGTCAACTGTCCCTCAAGTTGTCAACTGTACCTCAAGTTGTCAACTGTCCCTCAAGTTGTCAACTGTACCTCAAGTTGTCAACTGTATTCAAGTTGTCAACTGTCCTTCAAGTTGTCAACTGTCCTTCAAGTTGTCAACTGTCCCTCAAGTTGTCAACTGTACCTCAAGTTGTCAACTGTCCTTCAAGTTGTCAACTGTCCTTCAAGTTGTCAACCCTCAAGTTGTCAACTGTCCTTCAAGTTGTCAACTGTCCTTCAAGTTGTCAACTGTCCTTCAAGTTGTCAACTGTCCCTCTGTCAACTGTACCTCAAGTTGTCAACTGTCAAAGTTGTCCTGTATTCAAGTTGTCAACCTCAAGTTGTCAACTGTCAACTGTTCAAGTTGTCAACTGTCCCTCAAGTTGTCAACTGTACCTCAAGTTGTCAACTGTACCTCAAGTTGTCAACTGTCCTTCAAGTTGTCAACTGTCCTTCAAGTTGTCAACTGTCCTTCAAGTTGTCAACTGTCCTTCAAGTTGTCAACTGTCCTTCAAGTTGTCAACTGTCCTTCAAGTTGTCAACTGTCCTTCAAGTTGTCAACTGTCCCTCAAGTTGTCAACTGTCCTTCAAGTTGTCAACTGTCCCTCAAGTTGTCAACTGTCCCTCAAGTTGTCAACTGTACCTCAAGTTGTCAACTGTCCCTCAAGTTGTCAACTGTCCTTCAAGTTGTCAACTGTCCTTCAAGTTGTCAACTGTCCCTCAAGTTGTCAACTGTCCCTCAAGTTGTCAACTGTCCCTCAAATTGTCAACTGTCTTTCAAGTTGTCAACTGTCCTTCAAGTTGTCAACTGTCTTTCAAGTTGTCAACTGTCCCTGAAGTTGTCAACTGTCCTTCAAGTTGTCAAATGTCCCTGAAGTTGTCAAGTTGTCAACTGTACCTCTGTCAACTGTTCAAGTTGTCAACTGTCTTTCAAGTTGTCCTTCAAGTTGTCAACTGTCCTTCAAGTTGTCAACTGAAGTTGTCCTTCAAGTTGTCAACTGTCCTTCAAGTTGTCAACTGTCCTTCAAGTTGTCAACTGTCCTTCAAGTTGTCAACTGTCCTTCAAGTTGTCAACTGTCCTTCAAGTTGTCAACTGTCCTTCAAGTTGTCAACTGTCAAGTTGTCAACTGTCCTTCAAGTTGTCAACTGTCCCTCAAGTTGTCAACTGTCCTTCAAGTTGTCAACTGTCCCTCAAGTTGTCAACTGTCCTTCAAGTTGTCAACTGTCCTTCAAGTTGTCAACTGTCCTTCAAGTTGTCAACTGTCCTTCAAGTTGTCAACTGTCCTTCAAGTTGTCAACTGTCAAACTGTACCTCAAGTTGTCAACTGTCCGTCAAGTTGTCAACTGTCCTTCAAGTTGTCAACTGTCCTTCAAGTTGTCAACTGTACCTCAAGTTGTCAACTGTCCCTCAAGTTGTCAACTGTCCTTCAAGTTGTCAACTGTCCTTCAAGTTGTCAACTGTCCTTCAAGTTGTCAACTGTCCTTCAAGTTGTCAACTGTCCTTCAAGTTGTCAACTGTCCCTCAAGTTGTCAACTGTCCCTCAAGTTGTCAACTGTCCTTCAAGTTGTCAACTGTCCCTCAAGTTGTCAACTGTCCCTCAAGTTGTCAGCTGTCCATGAAATTGCCAGTTGTTAATCAACTTGTCAGCTGAGAGTTACTTGTCCCATGATTGTTACAGGTTTATGAATATTTAACACTGCAAGACTGTTACAACCAGTAGGATTGTTACAACCAGTAGGATTGTTACAACCAGTAGGATTGTTACAACCAGTAGGATTGTTACAACCAGTAGGATTGTTACAACCAATTGGATTGTTACAACCAGTAGGATTGTTACAACCAGTAGGATTGTTACAACCAGGAGGATTGTTACAACCAGTAGGATTGTTACAACCAGTAGGATTGTTACAACCAGTAGGATTGTTACAACCAGTAGGATTGTTACAACCAGTAGGATTGTTACAACCAGTAGGATTGTTACAACCAGTAGGATTGTTACAACCAGTAGGATTGTTACAACCAGTAGGATTGTTACAACCAATTGGATTGTTACAACCAGTAGGATTGTTACAACCAGTAGGATTGTTACAACCAGTAGGATTGTTACAACCAGTAGGATTGTTACAACCAGTAGGATTGTTACAACCAGTAGGATTATTACAACCAGGAGGATTGTTACAACCAGGACAAAGATCACGACAGCCAGGAAGATGACTGGGTGGGTAGTGAGAACTTTCAAAACAAGGGAAATAATGCCAATGGTGACACTCTTCAAATCGCTAGTGCTCTCTCACTTAGAATATTGTTCAGTGCTGACGGCCCCGTTCAAGGCAGGAGAAATATCGGAGCTGGAACAAATACAGAGATCGTTTACGGCTCACATTGAGCCAGTACAGCACCTAAACTACTGGGAACGCCTTCAAGTCTTGAACATGTACTCACTAGAGCGGAGGAGAGATACATGATAATATATACCTGGAAAGTACTCGAGGGCTTGGTCCCAAATCTGCACACTGCCATAACAACATACTGGAGTGAGAGATATGGGAGGAAGTGTAAAATAAACCCAGTGAGGAGCAGGGGTGCGGTGGGGACAATAAGGGAACACTGTATCAACATCCTGGGTCCCAGACTTTTCAACATCTTACCAGAAGATATCAGAAACACGGCTGGAACAAGTGTAGAAGCCTTCAAGAGGAAACTGGACAAGTATCTTCACCAGGTGCCAGATTAACCAGGCTGTGATGAATATGTGGGGCAGCGGGCTACCAACAGCAACAGCCTGGTTGACCAGGCAAGCACCAGACGAGCCTGGCCCATAGCCGGGCTCAGAGAGTAGACAAACTCTCGAAACTCTTCAAAGGTAAGGTAAGTAGGATTGTTACAACCAGTAGGATTGTTGCAACCATTAGGATTGTTACAAGGTGAAGGATTGTTACACCCAGTAGGATTGTTACAACCAGTATTATTGTTACAAGGTGAAGGATTGTTACAGCCAGTAGGATTGTTACAAGCTGCTTGAGAGTTACACACAACATAAGGAAGAGCACTGCAGTAGGCCTACTAGCCCATGCAAGCTAGGTAAGTCCTTCTCAACTCCGACTTTTCTCACAAATAAGTTCGTTAAAGCCATTTTTAAAGCTGTTTTGAAAGCTACGCAAGATACAACGTGACGAAACATTGTTAGGAACACATTGAAAAAATAGTGCTTTAAAAAGTGCTTTAAAAAATAGTGCTTTAAAAATAGTGCTTTAAAAAATAGTGCTTTAAAAATAGTGCTTTAAAAAATAGTGCTTTTAAAAATAGTGCTTTTAAAAATAGTGCTTTAAAAATAGTGCTTTAAAAAATAGTGCTTTAAAAATAGTGCTTTAAAAAATAGTGCTTTAAAAATAGTGCTTTAAAAAATAGTGCTTTAAAAATAGTGCTTTAAAAAGTGCTTTAAAAATAGTGCTTTAAAAATAGTGCTTTAAAAATAGTGCTTTAAAAATAGTGCTTTAAAAATAGTGCTTTAAAAATAGTGCTTTAAAAAGTGCTTTAAAAATAGTGCTTTAAAAAATAGTGCTTTAAAAAGTGCTTTAAAAATAGTGCTTTAAAAATAGTGCTTTAAAAAGTGCTTTAAAAATAGTGCTTTAAAAATAGTGCTTTAAAAAGTGCTTTAAAAATAGTGCTTTAAAAAATAGTGCTTTAAAAATAGTGCTTTAAAAATAGTGCTTTAAAAAATAGTGCTTTAAAAAATAGTGCTTTAAAAATAGTGCTTTAAAAAATAGTGCTTTAAAAAATAGTGCTTTAAAAATAGTGCTTTAAAAATAGTGCTTTAAAAAATAGTGCTTTAAAAATAGTGCTTTAAAAATAGTGCTTTAAAAATAGTTCTTTAAAAATAGTGCTTTAAAAATAGTGCTTTAAAAATAGTGCTTTAAAAATAGTGCTTTAAAAATAGTGCTTTAAAAATAGTGCTTTAAAAAAGTGCTTTAAAAAATAGTGCTTTAAAAAGTGCTTTAAAAATAGTGCTTTAAAAAATAGTGCTTTAAAAAGTGCTTTAAAAATAGTGCTTTAAAAAAGTGCTTTAAAAATAGTGCTTTAAAAAGTGCTTTAAAAAATAGTGCTTTAAAAAGTGCTTTAAAAAATAGTGCTTTACGGACCGTGGTGGTGATTCCCGAAATTCTCAGCGGGTATACTCCAGGTACACTCTGGCTACAATAAGGTTGATTTTTAAGAGCATTGCACTAATCTATGAACCTTATACACTTGGTGGGGCTTCACCACCACTGGCCCAGTCATAGTGGGTGCCTAGTGTGGTGGCACGCTGCCTGTCGTCACTAACAGCGTGGTTGATCAGGTGGTCAGAAGGGTGGCCTGGTTTGGGACTGGGTCGCTGGGGTGATGATGCATGGTACCAACAACAGATAAAATCATGCGAGGTGTGGTGTTAATGTCCTTCTTTCAGCAACTTAACTGACTCAGCAGCTTAACCTCACTGGGCATCATGCACTTACTATGGAAGTTTACAATGGTGGCACTGTACTTACTATGGAAGTTTACATTGATGGCACTATACTTACTATGGAAGTTTGCAATGGTGGCACTGTACTTACTATGGAAGTTTACAATGGTGGCACTGTACTTACTATGGAAGTTTACAGTGGTGGCACTGTACTATGGAAGTTGAGAACAATGGCACTGTAATGTGGAAGTAAAGAACGGTGGCACTGTACTTACTAAGGAAGCTGAGAACGGTGGCACTGTACTTAACACTACCAACAGCCTAACTAATCAAGTTACTAAAAGAGGAAGTTTGGTCTGGGACCGAGCCCCGAGGGCGATGATTCTGGCGGTCAAGACCAACCTACCCGATTTTCCATAACGAATTAGGCAATGAAAAGTGGTAGTGTACTTACCATGGGAGGTGAGTATGGTGACAATGTATTTACCATGGGAGGTGAGTATGGTGGCAATGCACTTACCATGGTAGGTGAGGATGGTGGTAGTGTACTTACCATGGAAGATAAGTGTGGTGGTAGTGTACCTACCATGGGAGGTGAGGATGGTGGTAGTGTACTTACCATGGGAGATAAATATGGTGATAGTGTACTTACTATGGGAGCATGGGAGGTGAGTATAGTGGTAGTGTGCTTACAATGGGAGGTGAGGATGGTGGGAGTGTACGTACCATGGGAGGTGACTATGGTGGCAGTGTACTTACCATGATAGGTGAGGATGGTTGTAGTGTACTTACCATGGGAGGTGAGGATGGTTGCGACGACCTCACAGAACTGTGGGAAGGTGATGGTGTCACCGTTGACCCCCAGGGTCACCACGGCGGAGGTCACACTCTGAGGAGAGACAACAGAGGTCAACGGAAGTTGGTAACGGGAGGCGCTAATGAGTTAAAACATAATTAAGATTCTTGCTTGTGTGGCAGACAGTGCTTGTGGTGTGGCAACACTGCTGTAGATAGTGTTTGCATTGTGGCAACACTACTATAGCGTTTGTAGTGTGGCAACACTGCTGTAGTGTTTGTGGTGTGGCAACACTGCTGTAGATAGTGTTTGTGGTGTGGCAACACTGCTGTAGATAGTGTTTGTAGTGCGGCAACACTGCTGTAGATAATGTTTGTAGTGTGGAAACACTGCTGTAGATAGTGTTTGTGGTGTGGCAACACTGCTGTAGATAGTGTTTGTGGTGTGGCAACACTGCTGTAGATAGTGTTTGTAGTGTAGCAACACTGCTGTAGATAGTGTTTGTAGTGTAGCAACACTGCTGTAGATAGTGCTTGTAGTGTAGCAACACTGCTGTAGATAGTGTTTGTAGTGTGGCAACACTGCTGTAGATAGTGTTTGTAGTGTAGCAACACTGCTGTAGATAGTGTTTGTAGTGTGGCAACACTGCTGTAGATAGTGTTTGTAGTGTGGCAACACTGCTGTAGATAGTGTTTGTAGTGTGGCAACACTGCTGTATATAGTGTTTGTAGTGTGGCAACACTGCTGTAGATAATGTTTGTATTGTAGCAACACTGCTGTAGATAGTGTTTGTAGTGTAGCAACACTGCTGTAGAAAGTGTTTGTAGTGTGGCAACACTGCTGTAGATGTTTGTATTGTAGGAACACTGCTGTAGATAATATTTGTAGTGTGGCAACACTGCTGTAGATGTTTGTATTGTAGCAACACTGCTGTAGATAGTGTTTGTAGTGTGGCAACACTGCTGTAGATAGTGTTTGTAGTGTGGCAACACTGCTGTAGATAATGTTTGTATTGTAGCAACACTGCTGTAGATAGTGTTTGTAGTGTGGCAACACTGCTGTAGATAATGTTTGTAGTGTGGCAACACTGCTGTAGATAGTGTTTGTAGTGTAGCAACACTGCTGTAGATAGTGTTTGTAGTGTGGCAACACTGCTGTAGATAGTGTTTGTAATGTGGCAACACTGCTGTAGATGTTTGTATTGTAGCAACACTGCTGTAGATAGTGTTTGTAGTGTAGCAACACTGCTGTAGATAGTGTTTGTAGTGTGGCAACACTGCTGTAGATAGTGTTTGTAGTGTAGCAACACTGCTGTAGATAGTGTTTGTAATGTGGCAACACTGCTGTAGATGTTTGTATTGTAGCAACACTGCTGTAGATAGTGTTTGTAGTGTAGCAACACTGCTGTAGATAGTGTTTGTAGTGTGGCAACACTGCTGTAGATAGTGTTTGTAGTGTAGCAACACTGCTGTAGATAGTGTTTGTAATGTGGCAACACTGCTGTAGATGTTTGTATTGTAGCAACACTGCTGTAGATAGTGTTTGTAGTGTAGCAACACTGCTGTAGATAGTGTTTGTAATGTGGCAACACTGCTGTAGATGTTTGTATTGTAGCAACACTGCTGTAGATAGTGTTTGTAGTGTAGCAACACTGCTGTAGATAGTGTTTGTAGTGTGGTAACACTGCTGTAGATAGTGTTTGTAGTGTAGCAACACTGCTGTAGATAGTGTTTGTAGTGTGGCAACACTGCTGTAGATAGTGTTTGTAGTGTGGCAACACTACTATAGATAGTGTTTCTAGTGTGGCAACACTGCTGTAGATAATGTTTGTAGTGTGGCAACACTGATGTAGATAATGTTTGTAGTGTGGCAACACTACTATAGATAGTGTTTCTAGTGTGGCAACACTGCTGTAGATAGTGTTTGTAGTGTGGCAACACTACTATAGATAGTGTTTCTAGTGTGGCAACACTGCTGTAGATAGTGTTTGTAGTGTAGCAACACTGCTGTAGATATTGTTTGTATTGTAGCAACACTGCTGTAGATAGTGTTTGTAGTGTAGCAACTCTGCTGTAGATAGTGTTTGTAGTGTGGAAACACTGCTGTAGATAGTGTTTGTAGTGTAGCAACACTGCTGTAGATATTGTTTGTATTGTAGCAACACTGCTGTAGATAGTGTTTGTAGTGTAGCAACTCTGCTGTAGATAGTGTTTGTAGTGTGGAAACACTGCTGTAGATAGTGTTTGTGGTGTGGCAACACTGCTGCAGATAGTGTTTGTGGTGTGGAAACACTACTATAGTGTTTGTAGTGTGGCAACACTGCTGTAGATAGTGTTTGTAGTGTGGCAACACTGCTGTAGGCAATGTTTGTAGTGTGGAAACACTACTATAGTGTTTGTAGTGTGGCAACACTGCTGTAGATATTGTTTGTATTGTAGCAACACTGCTGGAGATAGTGTTTGTAGTGTGGCAACACCGCTGTAGATAGTGTTTGTAGTGTGGCAACACCGCTGTAGATAGTGTTTGTAGTGTGGCAACACTGCTGTAGTGTTTGTAGTGTGGCAACACTGCTGTAGACAGTGTTTATGGTGTGGCAACACTGCTGTATTTTGTAGTGTGGCATCACTGCTGTAGATAGTGTTTGTAGTGTAACAACACTGCTGTAGATACTGTTTGTAGTGTGGCAACACTGCTGTAGATACTGTTTGTAGTGTGGCAACACTGCTATAGTGTTTGTAGTGTGGCAACACTGCTGTAGATACTGTTTGTAGTGTGGCAACACTGCTATAGTGTTTGTAGTGTGGCAACACTGCTGTAGATAGTGTCTGTAGTGTGGCAACATTACTGTAGATAGTGCTTGTAGTGTGGCAACACTGCTGTAGATAGTGTTTGTAGTGCGGCAACACTGCTATAGATAGTGTTTGTAGTGTGGCAACACTGCTGTAGATAGTGTTTGTGGTGTGGCAACACTGCTGTAGATAGTGTTTGTAGTGAAGCAACACTGCTGTAGTCATTGTAGTGTGACAACACTGCTGTAGATATTGTTTGTAGTGTGGCAACACTGCGATAGTGTTTGTGGTGTGGCAACACTGCTGCAGACAGTGTTTGTGGTGTGGCAACACTGCTGTAGTGTTTGTAGTGTGGCAACCTGTTGTAGATATTGTTTGTAGTGTGGCAACACTGCTGTAGATAGTGTTTGTGGTGTGGCAACACTGCTGCAGATAGTGTTTGTGGTGTGGCAACACTGCTGTAGATACTGTTTGTAGTGTGGCAACACTGCTGTAGGTAGTGTTTGTAGTGTAGCAACACTGCTGTAGCGTTTGTAGAGTGGCAACACTGCTGTAGATAGTGTTTGTGGTGTGGCAACAATGCTGTAGATAGTGTTTGTAGTGTAACAACACTGCTGTAGATAGTGTTTGTAGTGTAGCAACACTGCTGTAGATAGTGTTTGTGGTGTGGCAAAACTGCTGTAGATACTGTTTGTAATGTGGCAACACTGCTGTAGATAGTGTTTGTGGTGTGGCAACACTGCTGTAGATATTGTTTGTAGTGTGGCAACACTACTGTAGATAGTGTTTGTGGTGTGGCAACACTGCTGAAGATAGTGTTTGTGGTGTGGTAACACTGCTGTAGATACTGCTTGTAGTGTAGAAACACTGCTGTAGATAGTGTTTGTAGTGTAGCAACACTGCTGTAGATGTTTGTAGTGTGGAAACACTGCTGCAGATAGTGTTTGTGTGGTAACACTGCTGTAGATACTGTTTGTAGTGTGGCAACACTGCTGTAGATAGTGTTTGTAGTGTGGCAATACTACTGTAGATAGTGTTTGTAGAGTGGCAACACTGCTGGAGATAGTGTTTGTAGTGTGGCAACACTGCTGTAGATAGTGTTTGTGGTGTGGCAACACTGCTGTAGATAGTAGTGTAGCACCACTGCTATAGACAGTGTTTGCAGTGTGGCAACACTGCTGTAGATAGTGTCTGTAGTGTGGCACATTGCTGTAGATAGTGTTTGTGGTGTGGCAACACTGCTGTAGATACTTCTTGTAGTGTGGCAACACTGTTGTAGATAGTGTTTGTGGTGTGGCACATTGCTGTAGATACTGCTTGTAGTGTGGCAACAATGCTGTAGATAGTGTTTGTAGTGTGGCAACACTGCTGTGGATAGTGTTTGTAGTGTGGCAACACCGCTGTAGATAGTGCTTGTAGTGTGGCAACACTGCTGTGGATAGTGTTTGTAGTGTGGCAACACTGCTGTAGATATTGTTTGTAGTGTGGCAACACTGCTGTAGATAGTGTTTGTGGTGTGGCAACACTGCTGCAGACAGTGATTGTGGTGTGGCAACACTGCTGTAGATACTGTTTGTAGTGTGGCAACACTGCTGTAGATAGTGTTTGTAGTGTAGCAACACTGCTGTAGTGTTTGTAGTGTGGCAACACTGCTGTAGATAGTGTTTGTAGTGTGGCAACAATGCTGTAGATAGTGTTTGTAGTGCGGCAACACTGCTGTAGATAGCGTTTGCAGTGTGGCAACACTGCTGTAGTGTTTGTAGTGTGACAACACTGCTGTAGATAGTGTCTGTAGTGTGGCAACATTGTTGTAGATAGTGCCTGAGTGTGGCAACACTGCTGTAGATAGTGTTTGTAGTGCGGCAACATTGCTGTAGATAGTGCTTGTAGTGTGGCAACACTGCTGTAGATAGTGTTTGTAATGTGGCAACACTGCTGTAGATAGTGTTTGTGGTGTTGCAACACTGCTGTAGATAGTGTTTGTAGCGTGGCAACACTACTGTAGATATTGTTTGTAGTGTGCCAACACTGCTGTAGATAGTGTTTGTAGTGTGGCAACACTGCTGCAGATAGTGTTTGTAGTGTGGCAACACTGCTGTAGATAGTGTTTGTGGTGTGGCAACACTGCTGTGGATAGTGTTTGTAGTGTGGCAACACCGCTGTAGATAGTGCTTGTAGTGTGGCAACACTGCTGTGGATAGTGTCTGTAGTGTGGCAACACTGCTGTAGATACTGTTTGTAGTGTGGCAACACTGTAGTGTTTGTAGTGTGGCAACACTGCTATAGATAGTGCTAGTAGTGTGGAAACACCGCTGTAGATAGTGTTTGTAGTGTGGCAACAATGCTGTAGATAGTGTTTGTAGTGTGGCAACGCTGCTGTAGATAATGTTTGTAATGTGGCAACACTGCTGTAGATAGTGCTTGAAGTGTGGCAACACTGCTGTAGATAGTGTTTGTGGTGTGGCGACACTGCTGTAGATACTGTTTGTAGTGTGACAACACTGCTGTAGATAGTGTTTGTAGTGTGGCAACACTGCTGTAGATAGTGTTTGTGGTGTGGCAACACTGCTGTAGTGTTTGTAGCGTGACAACACTGATGTAGATAGTGTTCGTAGTGGCAACATTGCTGTAGATAGTGTTTGTAGTGTGGCAACACTGCTGTAGATAGTGCTTGTATTGTGGCAACACTGCTGTGGATAGTTTGTAGTGTGGCAACACCGCTGTAGATAGTGCTTGTAGTGTGGCAACACTGCTGTAGATAGTGTTTGTAGTGTGGCAACATTGCTGTAGATAGTGTTTGTAGTGTGGTAACACTGCTGTAGATAGTGTTTGTAGTGTGGCAACATTGCTGTAGATAGTGTTTGTAGTGTGGCAACACTGCTTTAGATAGTGCTTGTAGTGTGGCAACACCGCTGTAGATAGTGCTTGTAGTGTGGCAACACTGCTGTGGATAGTGTCTGTAATGTGGCAACACTGCTGTAGATACTGTTTGTAGAGTGGCAACACTGCTGTAGATAGCGTTTGTGGTGTGGCAACACTGCTGTAGTGTTTGTAGTGTGGCAACACTGCTGTAGATAGTGTTTGTAGTGCGGCAACACTGTTGTAGTGTTTGTAGTGTGGCAACACTGCTCTAGATAGTGTTTGTAGTGTGGCAACACTGCTGTGGATAGTGTTTGTAGTGCGGCAATACTGCTGTGGATAGTGTTTGTAGTGTGGCAACACTGCTGTGGATAGTGTTTGTAGTGTGGCAACACTGCTGTGGATAGTGTTTGTAGTGTGGCAACACTGCTGTGGATAGTGTTTGTAGTGTGGCAACACTGCTGTGGATAGTGTTTGTAGTGTGGCAACACTGCTGTGGATAGTGTTTGTAGTGTGGCAACACTGCTGTGGATAGTGTTTGTAGTGTGGCAACACTGCTGTGGATAGTGTTTGTAGTGTGGCAACACTGCTGTGGATAGTGTTTGTAGTGTGGCAACACTGCTGTGGATAGTGTTTGTAGTGTGGCAACACTGCTGTGGTTAGTGTTTGTAGTGTGGCAACACTGCTGTGGATAGTGTTTGTAGTGTGGCAACACTGCTGTGGATAGTGTTTGTAGTGTGGCAACACTGCTGTGGATAGTGTTTGTAGTGTGGCAACACTGCTGTGGATAGTGTTTGTAGTGTGGCAACACTGCTGTGGATAGTGTTTGTAGTGTGGCAACACTGCTGTGGATAGTGTTTGTAGTGTGGCAACACTGCTGTGGATAGTTTTTGTAGTGTGGCAACACTGCTGTGGATAGTGTTTGTAGTGTGGCAACACTGTTGTGGATAGTGTTTGTAGTGTGGCAACACTGCTGTGGATAGTGTTTGTAGTGTGGCAACACTGCTGTGGATAGTGTTTGTAGTGTGGCAACACTGCTATAGATAGTGTTTGTGTTGTGGCAACACATTATTATTATTATAATCAAGGGGGAGCGTTAAACTTGAACGATAACGCAGCGCCTGTGAGGGGATGTCGAAGGTATTCAGGCTTAATTCATTGAACTGGAGCACAGATCCAATTCCTTAGATCGAAAGCCCCTCACCGACGTCAAGGAACCTTCCTTGAGGGGTGTGTGGCAACACAACAGTAGATAATGTTTATAGCGTGGCAACACTGCATCTGATATTGTTTGTGTAGGTAACTGAGAGGTTGACAGGCGATACTCGATCATAGAGAAGGGAGGTCATGGATATAAATGTTCTGGAAAACGTACAAAGAAGGATGATAAAGATGATCCCATATATCAGAAATCTTTCCTACGAGGACAGACTTGAGGACCTGAATCTGCACACTCTTGAAAGGCCTGGAATTAGGGGGGATATGACTGAGGTGTATAAGTGGAAAACAGGAACAAATAAAGGGGATGTATGTAACGTGTTAAAAGTATTTAACCAAGGCAGGACTCGCAGCAATGGTTTCAAGTTTGAAAAATTTAGATTTAAAAAGGATATAGGAAAGCACTGCTTTGGTAAGAGTTGTAGGTAAGTGGAACACACTCCCGAGTACCGCCATTGAAGCTAAAACGTTGTGTAATTTTAAAAATACACGTAGGTTAGACATATACATGAGTCAGTGTGAGTTGGACCTAACTAGCTTGGGTCAGTGGGTCTTATGCATTGCTCCTTTCTTGAACCTGAAGCTTAGGTCAGTAGTTGACTTGGACCTGCCTAGCATGGGTCAGTAGGGCTGTTGTAGTGTTCCTTTTTATGCCGTGTTCTTACGAGGGGGTAAAAATGTGCAGCAATACTTGGTAAGGTGACAGTGACTCATCCTGGTGTAACTCAATATTGTGGAGGTAAATGATATAAAGTATCGACACCATGGAAAAATAAACACAAATGTAGTATAATGTGACACTTTTTTGACCAATAAAAGATCACATTATACTGCATTTGAGTTTATTTTTCCAACTCATTATTATATTAATAGGGAGGAGCTAAACCCGCATGGGTCATACAGCATCAACCTTGGGTGTACAGCGTTTGTCTTCGTCCTCCACATATCTGGGGTTGCCGGTGCTATAATTAGTGAGTATTATTATTATTATTATTATTATTATTATTATTATATTAACAAATCAGTAAAGTGGTATGTGGGTAGCTAGGCGGGGATATTGGACAAGTTGTGAGTAGACCTTCTGCAGTGTTCTATGTTCTTATGTGGGATAGCGATGAAGAAGTTTCTTGGCGAGTGGTTCAGCTATGTTATAGAAGCCATTGTTCTGGTTGATGATTCCAGGATTCTTCTGTATTGAGTGTTATCTTCTGTGGCTATAAGTCTTGAGTTTCTGTAGTTAATTAAATGGTTGTGTGAATTGCGATGTTGTACACAGGCATTCCTTGTATCGTCAGTCCTGCTTGCATATTGGTGTTCTGAAATACGTGTTTGGAGGTCTCTTGATCGCCCACATATAATTTGTTGCAGTCATTACAAGGGATTATTACCCCTGCAGAGGATGGAGGCTTGTCCTGTCTACTACTGGTAATGTCCTTGATGGTCGTGGTTGTGGAGGTAGATACTTGGAATGATGTTTTGGCAAAGATGTTGGAAACATGTTTGGCAATGGAGTTGGTGGGAAGGACTATGTATCTCTTCTCGGCAGTGTCTTCTCTGGGTGTGTTGAAGATGTTTAATGCTCGCCGTCTGCAGTCTCTGATGAAGTGACGAGGATAGTGGAGTTTGGAAAATACTTGTTCAATTATAGTGCATTCTTCCTCAAGGAACTCGTTGCTAGATTCTGAGTGCACGCAAGAAGAAGCCTATATTATTATTATTATTATTATTATTATTATTATATTAACAAATCAGTAAAGTGGTATGTGTTACATCATTCCACTAGTGTCTTCAGATCGTCAAGGAACGTAGGCGAGAAAGTTACATAATAATTTACACTTAAAAATCCTGGAGGGACTGATCCCAAACCTGGACACTGAAATCATTCTGTATGACAAGAAATTTGGCAGATGGTGCAAAATACCTCCACTCAAAATGCAAGTGGCGCGACGAGGATACTAAAAGAGAATTGGATGAGTGTCAGAGGTCCCCGACTCTCTAACTACCTCTTTCCGTTCATAAACGGAATTATCAGTAAATCTCTGGCTGTCTTCAAGAACAAACTGGACAAGTTCCTTATATCAGTTCCTGACCAGCCAGGCTGTTTCGTGCGTTGGACTACAACTCCACGGAGCTGAACTCTTCTCCAGGATGAGTGAATGACAACCTCAAACTATTTCTACAAGGTTGATCAATCAATTGATTACATCATCTTTATCTCGTCACTTCTACTGCCTTCAATCCATTCTCTGTATTTGACTAAAGAAGCCGAATGTATAAGCGAAACGTTTCAACAATAAATACCCAACTATTGCACATATTTTGTTTAGTATCAGGGTGGGCGAAAAGTGGAATGCCTTGGAAGAGGCAGTGATGGAGGCAAATTCAACGCACAGCTTCAAGAGTAGACATGATCAGGCTCACTGGGCCAAAAATCAGTGACGCTGATCACAGTAGTCTACAAGGTGGGGCCAAGAGCCGAGTCTCGACCCCTACAAACACAAAAGGATGAGCACAATCATAGATGTAAAAGTAGATAAGACCCAAGAGCTAGACACCAGTAATGTCAACAGATGAGCCTTAAGAGGCCGAGCCAGGAGCTAGGACTCGACCCACACAAACACAAGCCGGTGAGTGCAGGCCCATACTGACGTAACACTCACCATCCAGTATACAACGTTGTAACAGTAACCTAACACAACGTAACTATTTACTGAAAACATAACTTGAACAACAGTAAAAATAACGCGCTCCTCTTAACACACATTAAATCTACATAACTTATTTATTTGCCCCATTATCATCGTCATCATTAAGTCATTAACAGTAAAATAATTACAATAATAATAACATTAAGCGTCCAGGAAGGTTCACTGATGAGGCGTGAGTGACGTTACAAACATGTGAGTGACGTTACAAACATGTGAGTGACGTTACAAACATGTGAGTGACGTTACAAACATGTGAGTGACGTTACAAACATGTGAGTGACGTTACAAACATGTGAGTGACGTTACAAACATGTGAGTGACGTTACAAACATGTGATTAAATAGTTCAGAGAGCCGACGAGTTGATAAATTAAACACGTGCAACACTTGGGTATCTTTATTGAGGAAACGTTTCGCCACACAGTGGTTTCATTAGTCCATATAAAGGAGAATGGCGAAGATCAGGAGGAGTTTGAGGTAATCAGTCCCTCAGCCTTGAGGGACTGATTTGTCAAGTGTGACACCACCTACGACTGCTTCACCTCACCTGTCTACAGTATTTAAGCCACTTCTTCGCACTTATGCTGTATTCTTTTCAAGACTGATGGACTGATTACATCTACTCAAGGCTGAGGGACTGATCGAACTCCTCCTGTTCTTCACCATTCTCCTTAGTATGGACTGATGAACCCACTGTGTGGCGAAACATTTCCTCAATAAACATACCCAAGTGCTGCACATCTGTCTAATTTATCGACGTTACAATCGCCCAAATGGGGTTGTTTACATAACATCAGCTGATTTCCAGTCACTTTCAGACCTGTGGATGTGATTGCTCCGAATTACTTTCACATCCAGGATACACACCCAGGGTAGTGATAGTTTGTTACTCCCACACCCAGGGTAGTGATAGTTTGTTACTCTCACACCCAGGGTAGTGACTGTCAGGAGTAAAGGAAAAATATTCCTGTCTCAGGTCTTAGTCATATCATAACCCTCGCAGGTCTTACGATGACAATGTCAGTAAAGCATTTATTCAGCTGACCGAAGCCTTCCCCTGGCTTACCTGTCCTCCCAGAAAAATGATCAATCTCCCATCCAAGTTTATGATGCAGTTAGCACCAACAACCTGGCAGATCAGGCCATCCACTGGGAGGCCTGATCTGGCACTGATACACACACACACACACACATATATATATATATACACATACACATACACACATATATATATATATATATATATATATATATATATATATATATATATATATATATATATATGTCGTGCCGAATATGTAAAACTGGTGAATTAGCAAGAACTCATTTAAAATTAAGTCCTTTCTGAAAATTTCTCTTATACGTTTAAAGATATATATTTTTCATTAATGTTAATGTAAAAAAATTTAATTTTGCACCAAAAGAATCTTAGAAAACTTACCTAACCTTATTATATCAAGAAAAATTTATTTTATCCTAACCTAACTAAGTATATTTTTGATTTGTTTACAGTAATTTAATACTAAGCAAACACAGTGAAATATATTTTTTTCGTTAGGTTCAGAATGATTTTGGCGAAATTATTGCATACACAAATTTTAACTTGTCCCATATGGCAAGATGGGCGTTGCTATTTAAGCCAAGATCGCAAGTTCTGCCTATTCGGCACGACATATATATATATCACAACCATGGTGTGAGGCAAGTTCACTCGCAACTCACAAGAGATCTCAGCAACAGATATTAAGAATAATTTAAATGAGCAATGGTCCGTTTCTGATTAGGGCCAGAGTTTATAAGATCGTAGCTCATCACACAACACATTTAGATCCCTTTCTCCCCAACACACACACCCAAAAAAAACTAGATTCGTACCTCACACACAAAAAATCTAAATTCTTCCTTCTCACAAGAAAACATGTAAGTTATTCTATGCTACAAGCTGAACATCGACAACTGCTTCCAGACATGACCTCCATAAAGAGTTTCCGAGAAATACAAGGAGACACTGCCTCTAAAGACCTATGTTCGGAAAAATCCTTTCCAAGTTCGGGTGTTGAGAACCAGGAAGACATTCACCAAGATGATCCGTCACTTGTTGTTGAGAGTGTCAGAGTTACTCAAGACTCCGTCACTCACTGCTGAGAGTGTCAGAGTTACTCAAGACTCCGTCACTCACTGCTGAGAGTGTCAGAGTTACTCAAGACTCCGTCACTCACTGCTGAAAGAGTGTCAGAGTTACTCAAGACTCCGTCACTCACTGCTGAGTGTCAGAGTTACTCAAGACTCCGTCACTCACTACTGAGAGAGTGTCAGAGTTACTCAAGACTCCGTCACTCACTACTGAGAGAGTGTCAGAGTTACTCAAGACTCCGTCACTCACTGCAGAGAGAGTGTCAGACTTCCTCAAGACTGTGGCATTAAGCAGAAACAAAAACTTTAATTTCATCATCCGGGTGATTACAAGGTGGTGGTGGTGGTGGGGGGGGGCCGAGGAGTCACCTTGTTAGCACTTCATGACTGTTCTTCCGCTACTTACCACTGGTATTCCCCGCTGTTTCACCCTCGTACACCGAGTGATGCAGATTACACCGTACACTGGTTGCGGCCCGTTGCTCTATTCACAACAAATGTACACTGAAAGGTTTATGTCTCTCACTGTACACAAGCTCATAGTTTATCTTAATACCTGTCTGAAGGATTAAAGCATTCCTGACTTGTGTTGAGCTGGTTACATGCAGCCTTAATGACCCTCATGTAATCAAGGACTTTAAACTCAATTAACCAACTGACCGTTGTTACAGTTCACTATCACAACACGAGTAATCAACTCAAATCACTCAACAGTAATATCTAGTATGAGACCTGGGAGTGATAATGTCAGAAGATCTTGCATTTTAAGAACACGTCGATGTTATGGCAACGGAAAGGATAAGTTGGATAACTAGAACCTTCAAAACAAGACATGCTGGAGTATTACAGTGTACTAACGGCCTCTTCAAAGCAGGTGAAATTACAGAACTGGAAAACTGACAGAAAACCTTCTTAACTGGTAAAAACTTGGTCAAGCACCAAAACAACTGGGAGCATTTGAAGTCCCTAGAACTGTACTCCTTGGAACGTAGGCGATAAAGATACATCATAATCTAAAACTGGATGATTCTGGAGTGATTGGTCCCAAACCAGCACACCGAAATTGCTACTTATGAACACAAAAGACTTGGAAACAGTTCAGGATACCTCAGATGAAAATCCGAGAAGCGATCATTATACTGAGAGAGAACGCAATAAGCGTAAAGGGACCACGGCTCTTCAACGCCTTATCTTCATGCATAACGGGAATTTCCAACAAATCCCTGAGTGTCTTCAAGAGGGAACTCGACAAATTCCTCGATTCAGTTCTTGATTAGCCAGGCTGTGTGCATACACTGGACTAAAAGTAGTGGACACCACCAGCTTGATGAATCAGGTCAGTGAATAGGAGGTCAGGTCTGGGACCTGGCCGCGGGGGCGGTGATACCCGGAAGCAACTACAGGTAACCTGCAACTAACGTTCAGAAGTGAACGTTGACTGCTTTTCTTCGGCCTCTTCGCTGCCAGACGTATAACGGCCTTTTTGAAAATTACTTATTTATAGTAAAAATACATTTTTTTTTACAGATTTATATAACCTGAGAAGAGAAAACATAAGCGTTAAGAAGTTGACGTCAAAAAAAATGAGAATTGGATTTGATCATTACAATTATTATTATTATTAGTAGTAGTAGTACAGCGCTATGTGACCCTTGTGGGTTTAGCGCTTAGTTATAATAATAATACAGCAATTGTAGTAGCAGCACTAGTATTATTACTGTTATATTATTATTACTGATATTATAACCATCATCATCATTATCGTTACTTATGATAATACCTCTGAACTGTTACAAGAGTTTTCTTACTCCCGCAGCCTGGTCATGGGCCAGACCTGTCTTCCACTTACTTGATCAACCAGTCTGTTACTGCTGGCGGCCCACTAGTCCACATATCCATCCCAGCCTGCTTGATCCAGTACATGGTAGAAACTTGTCTAGTTTCCTCTTGACGATTTCTACAAGTGTTTCAGCAGTGTCTGATAACTCCTGGCAAGATGCTAAACAATCTGGGACCACGGATGTTGATACAGTGTTCTCTTATAGTGCCCACGGTGCCCGTTATAAATATTACATGTGAGCGAAGAGGTAAACTCTAAGGGTCTGGCAGCGTCTGAGAGATGGGAGGTAATCAGGCTTGATCAGAGGAAGGTGAAGATGAGCTCCTTATTATTGAATCAGGATCATACTGAGAAGCATTAAGGACTGGTGATTTTTGCGCAGTATCAAGGATTGGATTCTTCAGTAACATCAAGGACTGGTGATTCTTGAGCAGTATCAAGGATTGGATTCTTCAGTAACATCAAGGACTGGTGATTCTTGAGCAGTATCAAGGATTGGATTCTTCAGTAACATCAAGGACTGGTGATTCTTGAGCAGTATCAAGGATTGGATTCTTCAGTAACATCAAGGGCTGGTGATTCTTGAGCAGTATCAAGGATTGGATTCTTCAGTAACATCAAGGGCTGGTGATTCTTGAGCAGTATCAAGGATTGGATTCTTGAGTAATATCAAGGACTGATTCTTGAGCAGCATCAAGGACTGGTGATTCTTGAACAGCATCAAGAACTGGTGATTCTTGAGTAACATCAAGGACTGGTGATTCTTAAATAACATCAAGGACTGGTGATTCTTGAATAACATCAAGGATTGGTGATTCTTGAGTGACATCAAGGACTGGTGATTCTTGAGCAGCATCAAGGACTGGTGATTCTTGAGTAACATCAAAGACTGATGATTCTTGAATAACATCAAGGACTGGTGATTCTTGAATAACATCAAGGATTGGTGATTCTTGAGTGACATCAAGGACTGGTGATTCTTGAGTAACATCAAGGACTGGTGATTCTTAAGCAGCATCAAGGACTGGTACAGGACTAGTACCAACCATCAAGGCTAAAATTTGTAAGGGAAACACACACACAAAATAATATATAAAAAAACTCAAATTCCCGAAAAAAATCGTTTAATTGGGTATAAATAAATACGTTGATTACCCACAATTCCACAAATACCGAAAGTCGTCTTACAAAATTTCATCTACGATGTGTAAGCCACTTTCTCTCATGCTACTTTTATTAGGGAAAATGAGATTTTAAACAACGGATGATTGTAATTGTCACCCCACTGTAAGTGGTGATTGTTGACTCCTGGTATAACTAAGAGGAGGAGGTAAATGGTGGCAGAAAGGTGAGAAAGTGACGCCAAAAACACTTATATTAACTCCTTCCGTTGTTATGGTTGTTGTATGATCATTATTATCATCTCTCTCTCTTTCTTTACACAGGGTTTTACAAGGTTAGGTTCAGGGTTCCTAACTTTACAAGCTAAGAGCTGTACTTACATCAGTTAATTTGAAAGCCATTTTACTGTTAAAAGACATACAGATAGGGAACAGGACGAAGTTGGAGCCTTCTGTGGGCCAGTGATTTCATATGGTCAACTGACTTTATTTCTCTCTCACTCTCTTTCTCTCTCTCTCTCTCTCTCTCTCTCTCTCTCACACACACACACACACACACACACACAAAACAAGCCACGGTGGAATCCTGAGCTTCAACATTCATAAAGAAGAAATGTAACAGTGTAAAGTTGCGGTGTGTGTGTGTGTGTGTGTGTGTGTGTGTGTGTGTGTGTGTGTGTGTACTCACCTAGTTGTACTCACCTAGTTGAGGTTGCGGGGGTCGAGTCCGAACTCCTGGCCCCGCCTCTTCACTGATCGCTACTAGGTCACTCTCCCTGAGCCGTGAGCTTTATCATACCTCTGCTTAAAGCTATGTATGGATCCTGCCTCCACTACATCGCTTCCCAAACTATTCCACTTACTGACTACTCTGTGGCTGAAGAAATACTTCCTAACATCCCTGTGATTTATCTGTGTCTTCAGCTTCCAACTGTGTCCCCTTGTTACTGTGTCCAATCTCTGGAACATCCTGTCTTTGTCCACCTTGTCAATTCCTCTCAGTATTTTGTATGTCGTTATCATGTCCCCCCTATCTCTCCTGTCCTCCAGTGTCGTCAGGTTGATTTCCCTTAACCTCTCCTCGTAGGACATACCTCTTAGCTCTGGGACTAGTCTTGTTGCAAACCTTTGCACTTTCTCTAGTTTCTTTACGTGCTTGGCTAGGTGTGGGTTCCAAACTGGTGCCGCATACTCCAATGTGGGCCTAACAAGCACATGCAGGGTGTACAGGGTCCTGAATGATTCCTTATTAAGATGTCGGAATGCTGTTCTGAGGTTTGCTAGGCGCCCATATGCTGCAGCAGTTATTTGGTTGATGTGCACTTCAAGAGATGTGCCTGGTGTTATACTCACCCCAAGATCTTTTTCCTTGAGAGAGGTTTGTAGTCTCTGGCCCCCTAGACTGTACTCCGTCTGCGGTCTTCTTTGCCCTTCCCCAATCTTCATGACTTTGCACTTGGTGGGATTGAACTCCAGGAGCCAATTGCTGGACCAGGTCTGCAGCCTGTCCAGATCCCTTTGTAGTTCTGCCTGGTCTTCGATCGAGTGAATTCGTGAATTCGTGTGTGTGTGTGTGTGTGTGTGTGTGTGTGTGTGTGTGTGTGTGTGTGTGTGTGTGTGTGTGTGTGTGTGTGTGTGTGTGTGTGTGTGTGTGTGTTTGTAGAGCAGTGTTAGTTTGCGTCTCTGCATGCAGGTCCAGGGTACGCAGGCTGCAAGATAAAACCAGTGACGGCTCGTGTATAGGCACTGCAGCACTCTATTTTCACTCGATATTATCGATAACATTCAATGAGTCTTTTTTTCTTTAATTCTTTCTTTATATGTACTTTTATATTATATAATCCTTAAGCTTAATGTCAGTAGCCGTCCACTAGTACATGAAAAAAATTACAAAAATCCTTGTATGGAACTGTGCCCATCACAGTTCCAGCGAATCGGTGTTTGGCTATTGTGCGCATGCGCACATGTCCAAGAAAAGATGCTGCACGCTAGGTAGAGAGAGCACTGCCGCTAATGCAGTGCCGACCCTGTTGTGCAAGTGTAAGTTAGTGTTTCTTTTTGACTCAGCGACATGTGTTGTGCTTAAAAATCATCTACCATATTCTTGAATGTAATAAAGTGTAGAATTAGATGATTATCATGCTTCCAGCTATTTTATTTAATTCATAGTTTTTTCGGTTCTTTTATTTTACAGAAAATTTAAATACTTTAATCATGGTCTCCTTGCATCCCCCCAAAATAAGTTCTGTGACTGCAAGTGAACTTCAACAGCTTAAGTTTTCACATTTGTCTCTCCATGAGAAAGTTGCAGTTAAGAAAAGAGGCCGTTCAACACCTGATATTCAAATATCTTAGCCAGGAATAAGCAACAACAAGAAGTATATATGCTTGTTTTGTTTTACACAATATTAAAACAATGGCTAAAAATTTTCTGAAGCAGCACCTCCACTAATTTTAGCTACGAGCCGCCACTGAAGATAACTCTGAGAGAGAGGCCTGGTCTGGGACCAGACCTCAGGGGCGGTGGTCCATGAAACCCTCTACAAGTAACCTGTTGGTAACACCTCTTCAACTAGATGACAAGGAATGAACTGTTAGCTTGAACGACAGAGAGAGAATGAGAGAGCGAGAGAGAGAGAGAGAGAGAGAGAGAGAGAGAGAGAGAGAGAGAGAGAGAGAGAGAGAGAGAGAGAGAGAGAGAGAGAGAGATAATGCCTGAACATGTTAAATTTAATGCCAGCCGGCAGCATGTATCACTCAGCTGTTTTCATGCCTTGTAGCTATGAGACAGTGTTGTTGCTTCATGGCACTAAGTGCCGGATCGTACGTACTCTTGAAACTGCGCATGGACAGCGACAGACAAACATAACTAGTGTCAACTAGTTGCCAGGACAACTGAATATTAAAACAGGTAGTGTAACAAGCACAATTAACCCAGTGAAAAATAGGAGCGCAGTGGGGACAATAAGAGAACATTGTATCAACATCCGTGGCCCCAGACTGTTTCACACACCACTACAATATATTAGAAACATTGCCGGAACAAGTGTAGAGGTTTCCAAGAGGAAACTGGTCATGTACCTCCGCCAAGTGCCAGATCAACCAGATTGTGATGGATATGTGGGCCAGCGAACTGAAAGCAGTAACAGCCTTTGCCCTTTTTAATATCTTTGATGAATTCGGAGTTTTTCTACTCCCAGAGCCCGGCCATGGGCCGGGCTCCGGGAGGCAGTGAGATGAATATGGTCACACATAAAACAAGAGAAAGTGGGACCTGGTGTGACAACCTTGGTGTGGAAGACTGAGTCCGTGACTACACTACAAGCTACCTTCATATATCAGCCTTGACGACTGGCTCCTGTGCACTCTGACTGATTTCTGTGCACTCTGATTAGCTCCTGTGCATTCTGACTGGTTTCTGTGCACTCTGGTTGTTTCCTGTGCACTCTGGCTGGCTCCTATGCTCGTCGAACACACACACACACACACACACACACACACACACACACACACACACACACACACACACACACACACACATGGAAGACAAGCTAAATGCTGATGTAGTGTACACTGATTTTCCAAAAACCTTTAACAATTGAGACCATGGTGTGATTGCGCACAAAATGCGTACAAATGGAATAAGTGAAAAGCAGGCAGATGGAGATTTAACTTCCAAACAGAACCCAGAGAGTCGCTGTAAACAGTGAAATCGGAGGCTGTCACGATGAAATGCTCTGTTACTTAAGGCACGGTTCTCACTTCACTTCTGTTTCTCATTTCTATATCCGATATCGACAAGGACATAAATCATAGCTCCGTAACATCCTTTGCCGATGACACCAGAATCTCCACGAGAGTGGTGGTAGTCGAAGACGCAGCGAATCTTCAGGCAGATATAAATCGTCTTCCAGTGGACCTCAGCCAACATTGATGTTTAACGAGCGTTTAGCGCTTAGTTCTGACTATAATAATAATAATCCGTAATGGAAGACTGGAGGAAATAAAGACTGTAACGGAGTACAGGACCAACCCAAACCATTCAAAAAAGCAAAAGTTCCATTTGCGAGACATGGGAGTGATAATGCCAGATCTCACATTCAAGGATCACGACAATGTTGTCATCGCTACCGAAAGGAAAATAACAGGCTGGATAACTAGAAAAGAAATGCTGAGTCACTGTTGATAATAAACTTGTTCTCTCCAGGCTGGGATACTGCTGTATACTGACACCCCCCGTAAAGACAGGCCAGACTGCTCACCTTAGAAGCCACAGAGAGAACTTTCATTGCCCGTATACAATCAAACAACTGAACTACTGGGAATGTCTGGGGCCTCTTCAATCAAACTCCTTGAAACGTAGGCAAGAGAGATACACTATAATTTACACCTGGAAAACCCCGGACACTATTCAAAGTTCATGGACTAATCACATCATCTTAACCTCGACACTACTTCTGTTGTTTTCATATTGTTTTCTTTGTATTCAACTGAAGAAGCCCACTGTGTGGGCGAAACGTTACTTAACTATCTTTGCAACGCCTAGTACAACATTTTAAGTCATCTCTCTTTAAATATGGTGCCTCTGTCCCTCATGAAGGGCTCTTGATCCACGAAATTTGAGTTACTCTTCTCTTCTTTGGATCAAATCTGCTTACTTAAATAACTCTTACGGGTTAAGAGCTTCCCTTGAATACACAGTAACAACAACAACAATAATAATAATAATAATAATAATAATAATAATAATAATAATAATAATATAATAATAATAATAATCTTCTGCACAAGAACTGCAAAGAAAAGAAGGTGGAATCAGGCTCCTGGCTCAGAGAACTTCCAAGGTTCTGAAAGATAGAGAAGAATGAGACATAGCAAGAGTAATGAGAGCTATGGAGATAGAATGAGACATAGCAAGAGTAATGAGAGCTATGGAGATAGAATGAGACATAGCAAGAGTAATGAGAGCTATGGAGATAGAATCAGACATAGCAAGAGCTATGGAGATAGAATCAGACATAGCAATGGAGCTATAGAATGAGACATAGCAAGAGTAATAGCAAGAGTAAATGAGAGCTATGGAGATAGAATCAGACATAGCAAGAGTAATGAGAGCTATGGAGATAGAATCAGACATAGCAAGAGTAATGAGAGCTATGAGATAGATAGACATGAAGACTATGGAGATAGAATAGCAAGAGTAATGAGAGCTATGGAGATAGAATCAGACATAGCAAGAGTAATGAGAGCTATATCAGACATAGCAAGATAAAGCTATGAGAATCAAACATAGCAAGAGTAATGAGAGCTATGGAGATAGAATCAGACATAGCAAGAGTAATGAGAGCTATGGAGATAGAATCAGACATAGCAAGAGTAATGAGAGCTATGGAGATAGAATCAGACATAGCAAGAGTAATGAGAGCTATGGAGATAGAATGAGACATAGCAAGAGTAATGAGAGGTGTACAGACAGTGAGAGAGCAATGTGGAGGACACAGGAAAACGCAGCCAGGGACAAATGAAGGAAAACACGAAAGTGGAATGATGAAATTAGAGAGAGAGAGAGAGAGAGTAAGAAGAGTAAGTTTATGTACTACACTATTACCATGGGAGACGTAAGCTTTCACTCACATCTCGATACCTTCCAGTTTCACTGCAAAACACACCCACCCACACACTTATTATAGTCTAACACCCATATCTTTCTTACAGAACCCACTTCCCGCAACACCCACCACACCCTCTCCAAACACCCACCATACTCTCCCACAACACCCACCACACTCTCCCATAACACCCACCACACCCTCTCCAAACACCCACCCACACACTTATTATAGTCTAACACCCCCATATCCCTCTTACAAAACCCCCACTTCCCGCACACCCACCACACCACCCACCACTCTCCAAACACCCACCATACTCTCCCACAACACCCACCACACTCTCCCATAACACCCACCACACCCTCTCCAAACACCCACCCACACACTTATTATAGTCTAACACCCATATCTTTCTTACAGAACCCACTTCCCGCAACACCCACCACACCCTCTCCAAACACCCACCATACTCTCCCACAACACCCACCACACTCTCCCATAACACCCACCACACTCTCCCATAACACCCACCATACCCTCCCACAACACCCACCATACTCTCCCACAACACCCACCACACCCTCTCCAAACACCCACCATACTCTCCCACAACACCCACCACACCCTCTCCAAACACCCACCATACTCTCCCACAACACCCACCACACTCTCCCATAACACCCACCAAACTCTCCCATAACACCCACCATACCCTCCCACAACACCCACCATACTCTCCCACAACACCCACCACACTCTCCCATAACACCCACCACACTCTCCCATAACACCCACCATACCCTCCCACAACACCCACCATACTCTCCCACAACACCCACCACACTCTCCCATAACACCCACCACACTCTCCCATAACACCCACCATACCCTCCCACAACACCCACCACACTCTCCCATAACACCCATCACACCCTCTCACAACACCCACCACACTCCCCCATAACACCCACCATACTCTCCCACAACACCCACCACACTCTCCCATAACACCCACCACACCCTCTCACAACACCCACCACACTCTCCCATAACACCCACCATACTCTTCCACAACACCCACCACACCCTCTCACAACACCCACCGCACTCTCCCACAACACCCACCACACTCTCCCATAACACCCATCACACCCTCTCACAACACCCACCGCACTCTCCCATAACACCCACCATACCCTCCCACAACACCCACCATACTCTCCCACAACACCCACCACACTCTCCCATAACACCCATCACACCCTCTCACAACACCCACCACACTCCCCCATAACACCCACCATACTCTCCCACAACACCCACCACACTCTCCCATAACACCCACCACACCCTCTCACAACACCCACCACACTCTCCCATAACACCCACCATACTCTTCCACAACACCCACCACACCCTCTCACAACACCCACCGCACTCTCCCATAACACCCACCACACTCCCATAACACCCATCACACCCTCTCACAACACCCACCACACTCTCCCATAACACTCACCACACTCTCCCATAACACCCACCATACTCTCCCACAACACCCATCACACCCTCTCACAACACCTACCACACCCTCTCACAACACCCACCACACTCTCCCATAACACCCACCATACTCTTCCACAACACCCACCACACCCTCTCACAACACCCACCACACTCTCCCATAACACCCACCACACTCCCATAACACCCATCACACCCTCTCACAACACCCACCACACTCTCCCATAGCACTCACCACACTCTCCCATAACACCCACCATACTCTCCCACAACACCCATCACACCCTCTCACAACACCCACCACACCCTCTCACAACACACACCACACTCTCCCATAACGCCCAACATACTCTCCCACAACACACGCCACACCCTCACACAACACCACACCCTCACACAACACCACACTCTCACACAACACCACACCCTCACACAACACCACACCCTCACACAACACCCACCACACTCCCATAACACCCACCATACTCTCCCACAACACCCACCACGTCCTCCCGTAACATCCACCACACTCTCCCGAAACACCCACCACACCTTCCCACAACACCCACCACACCCTTCCACAACACCCATTACACCCTCCCAAAACATTCACCACACCCTCCCACAACACCCCCACACCTTCCACAACACCCACCACACCCTTCCATAACACCCACCACACCCTTCCACAACACCCACCACACTCTTCCACAACCCCCACCACACCCTCCCACAACACCCACCACACCCTACCACAACATCCACCACACCCTCCCACAACACCCACCACATCCTCCCACAACACCCAAAACACCCTCCCAAAACACCCATCACACCCTCCCACAACATCCACCACACCCTACCACAACATCCAAGACATCCTTCCACAACACCCACCACACCCTCCCACAACACCCACCACACCCTCCCACAACACCCACCACACCCTCCCACAACACCCACCGCACCCTCCACCACACCCTCCCACAACACCCACCACCCTCCCACAACATCCACCACACCATCCCACAACACCCACCACACCCTCCCACAACACCCACCACACCCTCCCACAACATCCACCACACCCTCCCACAACACCCACCACACCCTCCCACAACACCCACCACACCCTCCCACAACACCCACGACACCCTCCCACAACACCCACCACACCCTCCCACAACATCCACCACACCCTCCCACAACATGCAAGACATCCTTCCACAACACCCTCCCACAACACCCACCATACTCCTCCCACAACACCCACCACACCCTCCCACAACATCCACCACACCATCCCACAACACCCACCACACAACATGCCCACACACCCACCCACAATACCCACACCCTCCACAAAACCACACCCTCCACCACACCATCCCACAACACCCACCACACCTGCCCACAACACCCACCACACCCTCCCAAAACATCCACCACACCCTCCCACAACACCCACCACACCCTCCCACAACATCCACCACACCCTCCCACAACACCCACCATACTCCTCCCACAACTCCCACCACACCCTCCCACAACATCCACCACACCCTCCCACAACACCCACCATACTCCTCCCACAACACCCACCACAACCTCCCACAACACCCACCACTGTAGACAGCCTGTACTGTCTGCAAAGACAGCCTTGCTGTCTGCCAGGTTAGTTCATATTTCGCGCCACTCAGGTGTTGCCCTCTGGGCCTGTCCAAGTCTGTGGGAACCTGGTCCCACACTCTCTCACTCTCACACAGCGGCCTAGCAGGAAGATACAAGGCCTAGTAGCTCTCTCTCGTGGGATGGCCCTCCCCGGCCATGGGCACAACACACAAGCCTGTGTACCCACCACGACTTAACAATAAAGTAAGAAGCCTCCGAAGACATCTATCATTAACCACCCGCTTTCAGCCCTACCAATAAATCACTGGTTGCACATTGATGGGAAGCGGTGGTCGCAGCAGTTGTGTTTGCTCGGAGAGAGGAAGGAAGGTATGAAGTCATCTTCACTTTATCACTCTATACAAGAAGTATCCGTCTCTCAACGAGTTATCCTGACGTCGTGTCTGCACGTTTGAGCATCCAGACACAGGTAGAAGCAGGGTCTAGCCGAAATTTGCCGAATTTCTTCGAGAATTGTAAGTGGCGTCCCAGTGATCCTACGCTACAGCGTCCCACGCTGTTTCTCAAGTCATGTGTTCAGCGTCACTTGTATGTTGCTGTTGTTGTTCAACTCAGCACAGCTGTTTCAGCAAGCCAGAGGTGAGTTTTGTGGTGATTTCTGCGGTGATTTCTGCGTCCAGTGTGTTTCCCTGTATTTGTGGGTGGGAGGAGGAGGAAGTGGCCAGATCCTCCCTCGCCATACACTCACCCACGCTCCTCGCCACCACACTACCATACACCACCACGCCATCACTCCCTCTGCTGAGTTTTCTGCTGTTTTTCGTGTGAATTCATTGCCAGTGCTGTGTATCCGAGTGCCCGAGGCCACTCGAAGCCACGAGGATCGGCAAGTCACGTAGATCAATTGAAGCCACGTAGATCACTCGAAGCCACGTGGATCAGCAAGCCCCGTGCATCAGCAAGCCACGTGGATCAGCAAGCCATGTAGATCAGCAAGCCACATGGATCAGCAAGCCACGTGGATCACAACGCCACGTGGATCCCGACCCCACGTGGGGTGTGGGCGATGTCAAGTGGATCTACAAGCCACATGAGTTACCAGATCTCCCAGGCCACATGCTGTGGTCTGCTGCCCGCATCACATTGACGTCACCCACGATGCTGCCCGACTTCATGACGTCACGATGTCTGCCTGACATCACCTCGATATGTCTGCTGACGTCACAATGCTGCTGACGTCACCTCACGGCGTCACGCCTGACATCACATGATGTCACATCGAGTGTTCTAGTAATTTTGTCAGTATTGTCGAGAAGATTCAGAGAAGATATATGTCGTGTGTTAATTAATTCCTCTCAGTCAGTGTTCTCACATGTTAGTGTATGGCTTAGTGTCAGTTTTGTGCACAGAAAAGCATCTTTTGGTAGTTTAAGCCATATTGTACCGCTTGTACCGCAGGTGTGTGTAAAGTTTTCCGTGTGACCAGTGAGGTCTGAGCCAGACCTGAGTAGCACCACTGTGTTAAGTCACCCAGTGTGACCAGATATCAGTCAGCTCTGAGCCCAAGCCCCTTTGTACAGAAAGCTCTAATGCTCGTCGCTCGTGATGTTCTGCAGAATCGTACTTGCTACGATTCCCATTGAGATTTGTTTCACTTCATCTCCAGATCTTCAGAGTGCAGTTGTATGTAGAAAAACAAGTCTGGAGACGCTTAGATTAACCTCTGCTATAACTCCAACTGCCGAGAGAATGACACTCATCAAGCCGCAGTTAGCCCTGTTGGCAGGCGCTGCGTCAGCCTCGTGTCACAAGCTTCAGTGAGCAGCCTGCACAAAGAAGATGTCACTTTGACTGCTAGCTCGCTCACTGCAGTCTGGTGTATGAAGTTACGACTCCCAGATGTTTTGCCCAGTCGTCTCCGCCACGACTCGCTCCACAACTCATTAAACGCTCACCGGCAGTGACAGCCCAGTGACAGTACCAGTCGAGAAGTGTCCTCCTGAATCGCCAGAAGTCCTGCCCAGTTGCCGAGTTTTGTCGACGCCTCACTCGAGGGCATCAGCATGCCGTGCCCCAGGATGAGTGAAAACCTGCAGCGACTCCTACGATGACTGCTTCACCATTCCAGAGGAGACCGTAACCTGTTACGTCATAGCTCAGCTGCAGCGATGTCTCCTGTGTTGCAGTATCTGTCCAGATGCAGGAAGGCGTGCAGTGATGCCCTTCGACGCTCACTGCATTTGACCACGATGTTTAGCACACCCCACATGTTTTTTCTTCCCTCCCTGTAGGAAGTTTTTTTTTTCCATGTCCATATGTATATATATGTTTTTATTTTGTGTTCTGTGCCCTGTTCCTACGAAGAGAGAGACCGAGTTTTTTTTACCACCAGTATTGTCGCCAAGGTAGGTGGCCGAGCGTATGTAGACAGCCTGTACTGTCTGCACAGACAGCCTTGCTGTCTGCCAGCTTAGTTCATATTTCGCGCCACTCAGGTGCTGCCCTCTGGGCCTGTCCAAGTTTGTGGGAAGCTGGTCCCACACTCTCTCACTCTCACACAGCGGCATAGCAGGAAGACACAAGACCTACTAGCTCTCTCTTGTGGGATGGCCCTCCCGGGGCCATGGGCACAACACACAAGCCTGTGTACCCACCACGACTTAACAATAAAGTAAGAAGCCTCCGAAGACATATTGAACCCTACTACCATAATACCAATTAATCGTGGTTCACACCACACCCTCCCGCAACACCCACCACACCCACCCATAACATCCACCACACCCTCCCACAACACCCAACACACCCTTCCTCAACACCCACCACACTCTTCCACAACACCCACCACACCCTCACACAACATCCACCACACTATCCCACAACACCCTCCCACAACACCCACCACACCCTCCCACAACACCCACAACATCCAGAACACTCACCACACCCTCCCACAACATCCCGCACACCCTCCCACAACACCCACCACACCCTCCCACAACACCCACAACATCCACAACACACACCACACTCTCACACAACACCACACCCTCACACAACACCACACCCTCACACAACACCACACTCTCCCACAACACCCACCATACTCCTCCCACAACGCCCAAAACACTCTCCCACAACATCCACCACACCCTCCCAAAACCCCCACCATACTCCTCCCACAACACCCACCACACCCTCCCACAACATCCACCACACCCTCCCACAACATCCCACAACACCCACCACACCCTCCCACAACACCCACCACACCCTCCCACAACACCCACCACACCCACCCAAAAAAACCACCACACCCTCACACAACACCACACCCTCACACAACACCACACCCTCACACAACACCCACCACACCCTCACACAACACCACACCCTCACACAACACCACACCACACCCTCCCACAACACCACACACTCCCACAACACCCACCACACCCACCCACAACATCAACCACACCCTACCGAAACACCCACTACACCCTCCCACAACATCCTCCCACAACACCCACCACACTCTCCCATAACGCCCACCATACTCTCCCACAACACACACCACACCCTCTCACAACACCCACCACACCCTCCCACACATCCACCACACTCTCCCACAACACCCACCACACCCTCCCACAACACCCACCACACCCTCCCACAACACCCACCACACCTTCCCACAACACTCACCACACCCTCCCACAACATCCACCACACCCTCCCACAACATCCACCACACTCCCACAACACCCACCACACCCTCCCACAACACCCACCACACCCTCCCACAACACCCACCATACTCCTCCCACAACACCCACCACACCCTCCCACAACATCCACCACACCCTACCACATCCACCACACTCTCCCACAACACTCACCACACCCCCCCACACCACCCACCACACCCTCCCACAACACAACACCCACCATACTCCTCCCTCTAACGTTCCCTTCCCCAAGTGATAGTAACTGCAGCTCTGCTGGCAGGAAAACTTTGAAGTTGTCGTAGCTGATGAACCTTTGATGGAATACTGTCAGTTCAGGGTGACACTGCTGAAGTCTGCCAGCTCAGGCTGACACTGCTAAAGTCTATCAGCTCAGGCTGACACTGGTGAAGTCTTCCAGCTCAGTCTGACACTGCTCAAGTCTGCCAGCTCAGGCTGACACTGCTGAAGTCTGCCAGCTCAGGCTGACACTGCTGAAGTCTGCCAGTTCAAGCTGACACTGCTGAAGTCTGCCAGCTCAGGCTGACACTGCTGAAGTCTGCCAGCTCAGGCTGACACTGCTGAAGTATGCCAGCTCAGGCTGACACTGCTGAAGTCTCCCAGCTCATGTTAACACTGCTGAAGTCTGCCAGCTGAGGTTGACAATGCTGAAGTCTGCCAGTTGAGGTTGACACTGCTGAAGTCTGTCAGCTCAGGCTGGCACTGCTGAAGTCTGCCAGCTGAGGTTGACAATGTTGAAGTCTGCCAGCTGAGGTTGACACTGCTGAATTCTGCCAGCTCAGGCTGACACTGCTGATGTCTGCCAGCTCAATCTGACACTGCTCAAGTCTACCAGCTCAGGCTGACACTGCTGAAGTCTGCCAGCTGAGGCTGACAATGCTGAAGTCCGAGAGCTCAGGTTGACACTGCTGAAGTCTGCCAGCTCAGGTTGACACTGCTGAAGTCTGCCAGCTCAAGTTGACACTGCTTAAGTCTGCCAGCTCAGGCTGACACTGCTGAAGTCTGCCAGCTCAAGTTGACACTGCTTAAGTCTGCCAGCTCAGGCTGACACTGCTGAAGTCTGCCAGCTCAAGTTGACACTGCTGAAGTCTGCCAGCTCAGGCTGACACTGCTGAAGTCTGCCAGCTGAGGTTGACACTGCTGAAGTCTGCCAGCTCAGGTTGACACTGCTGAAGTCTCCCACCTCAGACTGACACTGCTGCTCTCTCCCAGTTCAGGCTAACACTACTGAAATGTGCCAGGTGAGGCTGACACATTCGAACACCTATGCGCACCATCCTGCGTGAACCTTATTGACCCACATCAGTCGTTGAACCTTACTGACCCACATCAGTCGTGGAACCTTACTGACCCACATCAATTGTTGAATCTTACTGACCCACATCAGTCGTTGAACTTTACTGACCCACATCAGTCGTTGAACATTACTGACCCACATCAGTCGTTGAATCTTACTGACCCACATCAGTCGTTGAGCCTTACTGACCCACATCAGTCGTTGAATCTTACTGACCCACATCAGTTGTTGAGCCTTACTGACCCACATCAGTCGTTGAATCTTACTGACCCACATCAGTTGTTGAGCCTTACTGACCCACATCAGTCGTTGAATCTTACTGACCCACATCAATTGACGGGCATCAAACCTAATATACTAATCCAACTGCCTCACATCAGCAGCAGCTGGTGTGCTGCCTGCAGAACCATCACTACCATGGTCCACAGGGACTATGGTAGTTGGCTTGTTTGGGGTCATTAAGCATATTTCACTGCCTGTGTGGGTCGCGGGTCGTTAAACCTATAGTTCAACACAACCCTAACATCAAGATTACGTTAATCCCTAACATATATATACTAAAATTTGTAAATTTTCAGTGCATATACGCAGAGATAAATGTACGTCTCGTTATATACACAGTAAGAGATACATATATCTAGGTGTATATACACTTAGAGATACATACGTCTAGGTGTGTATTTAGGTCTGCAACCAATAAGAACAACTGGTTAAAATCGTTATCCGTATCCCAAGCCACCACTAAAGCTTATCCCAGGCTACTACAATAGCTTATTCCAGGCCGCCATAATACAGATTTTAGTCCTGGCTCTCGTGCATAAAATGGAAGCGCAATAACCTGTGAGGCAGCAGAGTAAATGTCTCTTAAGACAGTATATAAGTCCAGAGAGAGTTGTGAGGAAGAACGTTGCGTGATGGCAACACTGCTCCTGCTGTCTCCAACCTTTGTCACCTCTGTATTCAACTGAAGCAACCTCAGTCACCTCTGTATTCAACTGAAGCAACCTCAGTCACCTCTGTATTCAACTGAAGCAACCTCAGTCACGTCTGTATTCAACTGAAGCAACCTCAGTCACCTCTGTATTCAACTGAAGCAACTTTAGTGTTACAAAAAACGCGATTTCTAATAAGCATAGAGATCTCCAGTGAATACTAGAAAGGACTGTCCTTCTAGCATCCAGCCTGTTACTGGGTTTTCGTAACAAGAAGTCAGTATCCTGGTCCAATTATCCATTAGAATTCAATAAGAATTATTAGTGCTTCGGGATTTCAACTGGTAGGCTACTAACTAGAGAAATTAAAATTTAATAAATTTATTAATAACAGTCTAGAGGTATAAGATCAAAGTAAATTAAATTAATCAATTGAATATAATATAGGATACAAGTTCCTACACTTCTCTCGTGTACAGTAGTATTGTGCTTAAGGCACATATCACATTTATATGTCTTAAGTACCCTCTGGTACATTAACATTTAATAATACAATATACAAATAAGTTTGTGTGTATGTGTGTAAGTGCTCTAAGTAGTTCGCTATGTCTCAAGACTCGACTAGACTTAAACCAGTGACTGACAAAGTCCTCACATCAACTAACTTCTTGACCAACCTGGCAATCAGAACAACTTGCTTGAACAATAAAACGACTGATAAGCCGAACAACAATATAACAAGCAAAAGTGACACAGAATCAGGAACAAGGAGATAATATAACGACACTAAGTAGGGACCATCAGCAGATCCTCCACAAAAGTCACAAAACTCCCATACTACTGAATCTAAGTTCAGCATAAGAAAATCCCCAACTGTGACAGTACACAGATACCAGTACAAGTTAGGCCAGAAGCTACAGCTCAGGACCTGAGTTTTTCAGAGTGTCTATGCGACACACAACCTCAGTACAACGTCGAAAATCACTAAGTCTAGACAATGTTCTGTGAACAGAGTTCTACAGAACCAACAACAAGAAAGCGACAGAGACGATCTTCCAACAAGGGCCAATAAGGGAGAGTTAGGCATGTCTTGTCAGGAATACGTCCAACCACCAAGAGAGTCTAGCCCAGACTGACTACTCCAGGCGAGGTGTGAACACCCCCCTTGATCACGTGATTGCTCCGTGGACAGTTGCTGCCCAGCAACACCGAGAAGCCGGCAGGGAAACGAGCAACGAGCAATTATTACAGTAGTTAGACAATCAAGACTTGAACTATGAGCACTGAATAATATATATATGTTACATCCTACCTAATAAAAGTAACTAAGTCAAATAATAATATAAAGCAATATATTTACGATTTAGCTATTATCGCAAATGTAAGCAATATAAAATTATATGAAAAGGTAATATACATTATATACATTGTGACCCATTCAGGGGTCGCAACACCCCCCCCCCAACACGACACATGGTCGCACTAGGAGTTGCTTTAATGTCTTTCACATTATTACTGATTACTCATGTCACTTTAATAATACAATTTAATATCGAAATCCAGAGTCACTCTTGTGCCAAGCACTTTACATTTTACAGTGTCTATATCACTAAGTTATGCCCCTAGTATAGCCCTTGTGGCTTAGTGCTTCTTCTTTTTTATTATAATAATAATAATATGCCCCTAGTACTAGGGCAGTACACAGTATCGTATATCTGCATACTTGTGGTTATGTACATCAGTGTAGAGACAGGATAGCGTAGACAAGCATGACACATTGAGGCTCGATCGTAGTAGTGGAGACTGCATATGAACAATAGTCTTGTGCGATAGACAGGAGACGGCAGGGCAGTATGGACATCTGCGTATGAGGAAGCTTAAGGTGTGTAATAAGGGATGGGTCTGCGGCAGGAGTGTTCCGCCAGTCAGAAACATCGCCCACATAACACTACACACTCAACACTCAGCTTCTGTTTCCAACTGTCTCCTCCTCACACACATATCACCACTACTGTGAATACATAATTAACATGGGCTGGAGGGATTACGTTACTTTACTGAATTTGACATAACAAGTAACAAAATGTATTTGGGCATAAAATTACGTTAATTTAAATGTAACTGATAATTAAGGACGTGACAGCAATTACATTACAATGACCACTGATATGTTGTATACTAATAGAGTAAGGCTGGACTCTGAGAGCCCACCTCATGAAACTAATTTCCGCACACGCAAGTGCCTTGAATCAGCACTGATCGCTGTTTCGAATACTATTAAACAAAACAACGGCAGCTTCACCATCTCCGAAGTCTTAGCAAGAATCCTCCTGAAAACAGTAAACCCTGCCATCACATAGTCTCTCCTGTTATACTACACAAAGCACAGAGAGTGAACACTGAAACAAGCTGCCTCATTCCAGTTTATATTTGTCCAACCTATTTTTATGTTACCCAAGTAATAGCTTTTATATCCTTTTACTCATGTACGAATTAATTGCTCTACCATATTGTATTACTTTTGTCACTACCACTACTACTACTACTACTACTACTACCACTAGTGAACATCGAAATGGTACCTCACTAGTATTCACCTCACTCTGAGCCTTTATATACCCTCTGTGTCCATGTATTGTTTGTAATGGCTTGATAAAGCTCCTGGAGAGCGAAACGTTGCCACAATAAATGTCACATTAGTTGCACTTGTGTCCTTTTACTTTACAACTCTAAGACTAAATAAATATTTCCTAACGTCCCTATGACTCATCTGGGTTTTCAGTTTCCAATTGTGTCCCCTTGTTTCTGCATCCCATCTCTGAAACATTCGATCCTTGTTCACCTTGTCAATGTCTCTTAGTATTTTATACGTTGTTATAATGTCCCCTCTATCCCTCATATCCTCTAGTGTCATCAGGTTGAGTTCCCTTAACATCTCCTCATAAGACATACCCCTCAGTTCCGGGACTAATCGTGTTGCAAATTTTTGCACTTTCTCCAATTTCGTGACGTGTTTGACTAAGTGAGGGTTCCATACTGGCGTTTCATATTCCAGTATAGGTCTTACGTACACTGTGTACAATGTTGTGAATGACTCCTTACTCAGATGTCTAAACGCCAATCTCAGGTTTGCCAATCTCCCATATGCTGCAGCAGTTATTTGATTGATGTGTGCCTCAGGGGACATGTTCGTTATAATGCTTACCCCAAGATCCTTTTCTTTAACTGACGTTTGCAGCTGTTGGTTTACTAGCCTGTACTCCATTACTAATTCACTATCTCCCTGCTCCATGAGCTTTATCATACCTCTTCTTAAAGCTATTTATGGAACTTGCTTCCACTACTTCACTAGCCAGATTATTCCACTTCCTGACAACTCTAAGGCTAAAGAAATACTTCCTAACATCCCTGTGACTCATCTGGGTTTTCAGCTTCCAATTGTGTCCCCTTGTTCCTGTATCCCATCCTTGAAACATTAGAGCCCTGTCCACCTTGTCAATCCCTCTCAGTATTTTATACGTTGTTTACATGTCCCCCCTATCCTCTAGTGTCATTAAGTTGAGTTCCCTTAACCTCTCCCCATAAGACAGACCCCTCAGTTCCGGGACTAATCGTGTTGCAAATTTTTGCACTTTCTTCCATTTCGTGATGTGGTTGACTAGGTGAGGGTTCCATACTGGCGCTGCATATTCCAATATAGGCCTGACGTACACTGTGTACAATGTCGTGAATGACTCCTTACTCAGATGTCTAAACGCCAATCTCAAGTTTGCCAATCTCCCATATGCTGCAGCACTTATTTGATTCATGTGTGCCCCAGGGGACATGTTCGTTATAATGCTTACCCCAAGATCCCTTTCTTTAAGTGACGCTTGCAGCTTTTGATTTCCTGACCTGTACTCCGTCTGCGGTCTTCTGTGTCCTTCCCCAATCTTCATGACCTTACACTTACTGGGGTTAAACTCCAGGAGCCATTTCTCGGACCATACTTGTAGTCTGTCCAGATCCCCTTGTAATCTTAACTGATCCTCGCCCGCTTGTATTCTCCTCATCAGTTTCATATCATCAGTGAAAAGTGACACTTCTGAATCTATTCCTTCCACCATGTCCTTCATGTATACAAGAAACAGCACCGGACCTAGGACTGACCCTTGTGGTACCCCACTCGACACGTGCGCCCACTCTGACACTTCATCAGGTACCAACATTAGTTGTTTCCTTCCTCTCAGGTATTCCCTGATCCATTGCAGTACGTTCTCTATTATTCCTGCCTGCTCCTCTAATTTTTGCACCAGTCTCTTGTGTGTTACTGTGTCAAAACCCTTCTTGTAGTCCAAAAAGATGCAATCTACCCATCCCTCTCTCTCCTGTCTTACTTCTGTAACTTCATAGAACTCAAGTTGATTTGTGACACAGGATTTCCCATCTCTGAAGTCGTGCTGATTGTCATGTATGAGCCCACCACTCTTCTCCTGATAATCATTTTTATGACTTTACATACTATACAAGTCAGTGACACTGGTCTGTAGTTTAACGCTGCCTGTCTGTCTCCTTTCTTAAAAATTGGAACTACATTTGCTGTCTTCCACGCCTCAGGCAACTGTCCAGTTTCGATAGATTTACTGAAGCTTGGCGCTAGCAGCACACACAGTTCCTCTGCTCCCTCCTTCAGTATCCATGGAGATATGTTGTCTGGTCCCACTGCATTTGAGGAATCTAGTTCACTTAACAGTTTCTTCACTTCTACCTTGGTTATGTGTACTGTGTCCAGCACTTGCTGGTGCACCCTACCTCCATGGTTTGCTGGAGGCATTTCTATCTCTATTGTGAATACTTCTCAAAATCTTTTGTTTAGTTCATCACATGCTTCTTGATCACTCTTTGTGAGCTCCCCTCCTTCTTTCCTCAGCCTGATTACCTGGTCCTTGACTGTTGTTTTTCTCTTAATGTGACTGTGTAACAACTTTGGTTCAGATTTGGCTTTTGATGCTATGTCGTTCTCGTACTGCCTCTGGGCCTCTCTCCTTATCCCTGCATATTCGTTTATGGTTCTTCTGCTCAACTCCTTGTTTTCTTGAGTCCTTTGCCTTCTACACCCTTTCCATGCTCTAGCACGGTTGGCTTTGGCCTCTCTACACCTCCAGTTAAACCATGGGATCACTATGGTCTTACCATTTTTTCTGTTACCCTTTGGTATGAACTTCTCTGCCTCCCTGCACTTAGTGGTCACTAGTTCCATCATTTCATTTACTGTCTTTCCCTCTAGTTCTCTTTCCTACTGCACTTCATGCAAGAAACTTCTCATTCCTATGTAGTCCCCTTTTTTGAAGTTCGGCTTCTTTCAATGTTCTCATGCTGCTGCATTCTCCACTGTTAGCTCTACAAGGTATTCAAAACTCAGGACATCATGATCACTAGCGCCAAGGGGTCTTTCGTGTGTGATATCCCTTATGTCTAAACTATTCAAAGTGAATATGAGATCCAGCCTTGCTGCAACATCCTCTCCTTTCTCTCTGGTTGTATCCCTAACATGTTGGTGCATGAAGTTCTCCAATACAGTCGCCAACATCTTAACCCTCCATGTTTCTGGTCCCCCATGTGGCTCTAAGTTTTCCCAGTCAATCTCTTTATGATTGAAATCCCCCATTATAAGCAAATTTGTCCTACCCATATGAGCCCTCCTGGCCACTTCAGCTAGTGTATCCACCACTGCCCTATTGCGCACATCATACTCTTCTCTTGTTCTCCTGCTGTTAAGTGGTGGGTTATACATCACTACTATCACCTTTGGACCCCCATTCTAAAGTGTTCCTACAATGAAGTCGTCTGTTTCCCTTCTGTCCATTCCTCCCATTGCCTCAAAAGTCTACTGATTTTTGATGAGCAGTGCTACTCCTTCCCCTCCTCTGTTCTCTCTGTCTTTCCTCATAGTCTGATATCCAGGTGGAAAGATTGTATCTGTTATCATCCTTGTAGGTTTTGTCTCTGTTAGTGCTATGATGTCAGGTGATGCATCAATTATTCGTTCTTGCCACTCTTCACTATTATTTGTTATTCCATCTGCATTGGTGTACCATACCTTTAGCTTCCTTTCCATTACTGTATTTTGGGAGATGGAAGAGGAAGGTGCAGGCTGGGAGGGTGGGAGGCAGGGTGGACTATTATGGGAGGTTGCTGTCATTGTGAAATTAGTGCTTAAGGGGTGGGGGCTATGGAGTGTGGTTTGTTTCTGGTTATTGTGTTTGGTTGATATGTGGTAATAGGCTGAGGGGTTTCTGTAAGCATTTGTGTTTGATGTTTCCCCAAAGGCTGAGCTTTCCTGTCAGTCATTGACTGTCCTGTCTCTCTTTCCTTCCACTGGTTTCATCTTGCTCTCACCTTCAGTTGTTCCCTTTCCTGTCGTGTTCTGTCTCGATTGAGGTACACATGTTGATAATCTGATGAGTCCTTTAACTGTGGCTTCTGTTGTAGTATCCTGTTCCATACCACGTCTGTCTTGAATGTCAATTTGATTGTTTGATTTTTTCCCCTCGAATACCCCTCAAGTCTGTGAAAATTTTCTACCTGTTATTGCAATGATAGTTCTTAATCTCTGTTTCCTCCCAATGCTGTCTTTCATCATAGTTCTTCCCTTCAGCCTGCTGAAGCCCATGAATAATTATTGACCTCTCCCTCTCTTCTTCCCATTTATTTTCCCTCCATATCTCTGGATCTGATTTAAGCATTTCCTTTGTTGTTTCCCTTATCATCTCCCGGACACCCTGATGGCCTGATATTACTGCTGCAAAAGACTTCTTAGCTCCATCCCCATCTTCAGTCCCCTCACTGCCTGCTGATGTTCCCATTTCAGTCACCTTGCTCCTTTCGGACCTCATCTTTATATCCTGCTTCAGTACATCCATTTAATCCTCCAATCTCTGTATCTCTGCCTCAGCTACCACAGCTCATGATTCCCAGTTCTTCCTCTCTGCAGCTATCTTCTCTAACATGTTATTGCAAAACTCATTTAACCTTTTTTCCCATTCTTGTTCCATTTTGTTCTTGAGCCATTCTACCCATTCTTCCTTGTCAGACCGGCCATCATTGGTTCTCTTGCTTTTACATCCTCCCTTTTGAGATCTCATCTTTTTTATCCTGTTAGGATGCTCTAGCTCCTTCAGCTTTGTGTAAAAATGTGTGTGTGTGTGTGTGGTGGGGGAGTATTTATGTTAGGTTTGTCTGAGTATGTGCATATGTGTGCATGTGTATGTGTTTATATGTGTGTGTGTATGTTTCTGTGTGTGTGTGTGCATGTTGTGTTTGTGTGTTCTGTGTACATGAAAGTCTTAGCCAGGAGAGTTCCGTTATGCACGGTGAGTAACAACCGGCACTGTTTACTTAATTATCCATCACTTGACGTCACGGTTTGTTTACCATCTGGAGCCCAGGATAGGTGTGACCGTCTCCCCACACACCTGTGGCTGTCTCCCCAAACACCTGTGACTGTCTTCGCCACACACCTGTGACCATCTTCACCACACACCTGTGACTGTCTTCACCACACACCTGTGACTATCTTCACCACACACCTGTGACCGTCTTCACCACACACCTGTGACTATCTTCACCACACACCTGTGACTTTCTTCACCACACACCTGTGACTGTCTTCACCACACACCTGTGACTGGCATCACCCCACACCTGTGACCGTCTTCCCCAGACACCTGTGTATTTACGAGTAAGCAGCACCGAGGCGGCAAGCTCACATTATTGTGTCACGAGACCACCACAGCTGTCTCACGGCTGGTCAGGAACCAGGTATGTACGTACCACATTTGTTGCATCACGGCTGGTCAGGGACCAGGTATGTACGTACCACATTTGTTGTCTCACAGCTGGTCAGGGACCAGGTATGTACGTACCACACGTGCTGCGTCACGGCTGGTCAGGGACCAGGTATGTAGGGCAATATGGCCGCCACTCCTGCAGGAAACACACAAGAAGCTTCCATTGTAAGTCCAAGGTTCTCTCCTTCACACACCCCCACCTCCCCTCCACCCACTCACACTCCTCCACCCACCCCACCTCCCCTCCACCCACCCAAACCTCCCCTCCACCCACCCCACCTCCCACCCACCCCCAACTCCCCCCTCCACCCACCCCCCTCCTCTCCACCCACCATACCTACCCTCCACCCACCCCACCTCCCCTACACTCACCCCCACCTCCCCATCACCCACCCCACCTCCCCTCCACCCACCCTTACATCCCCTCCACCCACCCCACCTCCCCTCCACTCACCCAACCTCCCCTCCACTCCACCCATCCCTACCTCCCCTCCACCCACCCCACCTCCCCTCCACTCACCCCCACCTCCCCTCCACTCACCACCACCTCCCCTCCACCTAACCCTACCTCCCCTCCACCCACCCCACCTCCCCTCCACTCACCCCCACCTCCCTTCCACTCACCCCCACCTCCCCTCCACTTACCCCACCTCTCCTCCACCCACCCCAAATCCCCTCCACCGACCCCCACCTCTCTTCCACCCACCCCAAATCCCCTCCATCCACCCCATCTCCCCGCCACCCAACTGATGGACTGACTACATCAGCTTCACATCACTACTACACCTGTTGCCTCTGTATTTGACTGAAGAAGCCTACTGTGTAGATGAAACGTTTCAACAATAAAGATACCCAATTGATGCACATGTGTCTTAATCATCAAGTTGCCGGTATTTTATACCAGTTTTAACACAGCCCTCTCAAGGATCTTGGATATTACACTGAGTATACTAGCAGGTCTATAGTTGCTTACATCAGACCTACTATTTTTCTTGAAGACAGGAGTAACTCTGGCTTCCTTGAACCCCTCCGGTACGGTATTAGTGCTGATGGACAAATTTATTAAGTGAGCAATAGTGACTGACAATTCAGAGGCACCTTCTTTTGGGAACAAAGACGGGATGTTATCAGGGTCAGTGCTCTTAGTTGGGTTTACCTTGCTTAGTTCTTTTTGAACGAAGTCATGAGATACACTTGCAAGATGACAACTGTTTGGGGTTATCCCTTTATTGGTATAGTATGTTTTAAACTTATCAGAGTCTGTGTTAAAGGTATTTGATGCAGCCGGTAGTTTACTTACGAAGATGATATACGAAGACAGTAGAAGTTGAGGTAATCAATCCCTCAGCCTTGCAACTATACACAGAAGACAGTGGAAAATTCCTGATTACCTTATCTTCACTTCACGATGATAAAGACACTGGCTGACTAAACGTCTCCAAAATGAAGATAACCAGAGGTTGTCCATGTGTCTAATTGCTCATCTGGTTGGTATGGTGTATCACTGTAATGAGTGCTGCCTGAGTGCTGCCTGAGTGCTGTCTGAGTGCTGCCTGAGTGCTGCCTGAGCGCTGCCTGAGTCTGCTTGAACGCTGCCTGAGTGCTGCCTGAGTGCTGCCTGGACGCTGCCGGATTGCTGCCTGAGTGCTGCCTGAGCGCTGCCTGAGTGCTGCCTGAACGCTGCCTGAGTGCTACCTGAGCGCTGCCTGAGTGCTGCCTGAGAGCTGCCTGAGTGCTGCCTGAGTGCTGTCTGAGTGCTGCCTGAGCGCTGCCTGAGTCTGCCTGAACGCTGCCTGAGTGCTACCTGAGCGCTGCCTGAGTGCTGTCTGAGTGCTGTCTGAGTGCTGCCTGAGTGCTGCCTGAGTGCTGCCTGAACGCTGCCTGAGTGCTGCCTGAACGCTGCCTGAGTGCTGCCTGAACGCTGCCTGAACGCTGCCTGAGTGCTGCCTGAACGCTGCCTGAACGCTGCCTGAACGCTGCCTGAGTGCTGCCTGAACGCTGCCTGAACGCTGCCTGAGTGCTGCCTGAGCGCTGCCTGAGTGCTGCCTGAACGCTGCCGGATTGCTGCCTGAGAGCTGCCTGAGCGCTGCCTGAGTGCTGCCTGAACGCTGCCTGAACGCTGCCTGAGTGCTGCCTGAACGCTGCCTGAGTGCTGCCTGAACGCTGCCGGATTGCTGCCTGAGTGCTGCCTGAACGCTGCCTGAGTGCTACCTGAGCGCTGCCTGAGAGGTCGACCTTGCTGGTGCCAGTGTTGCTGGCTACACCTCGTCTCGTGAGGAGTCTCGTGCCTATGAAGTTCCTCAGTTAACCTTCAGTGGTTCAAGGGTGACGGTGAAGACACGGACGTAACGAACGATGGAACGAACGCAAGGAGAGACAAGGCAAGGCCTAGGAAAGGACATACCAAAGGCGTGCCATTGTACTTAGTGCCACTAAATCCACGTGAATATCCCTGTCAGGAGGACGAGGTGCCTTGCTGCCTGTAGGAGGCTCTTGATTCCAGGAACTGGAGCTACCCACCCTCCCTTCCTCGAATCCACTCTATCCTTCCCCTAAGTGGAGTACGACTCTTGCGGGTTTACCGCTTCTTTCAAGCCCAGCCCCAAACTTTCCATTGCTTAGTGAAAGTGAAAGGTAACTGAAGGATGTTGTCGAGGGGTCAACGCCCCGGCGGCCCGGTCCCAGACCAGGCCACCTGGTGGATCAAGGCCTGATCAGCCAGGCAATTACTGCTGGTCGCAGACATCCAGAATAGAAGCATGCTGTACAAGCAGAGAGATCCCTGAGGGCAGCTCAGCTAAACAATCTCACGCCAACGAACTATTAAGATTTTGTAATCAATTCTCTTTAAGCCAGCAACACTGTAGTGACAAATTAGACACTTGTGCAACATCTGGGTATTTTTATTGTGGAAACGTTTTTATAATGGCTCTCTGAACCATTTATCTACAAATACTGTAGTGAAAATGACCAGAGTGAAAAAAATAGTGTTGACCTTAAATTCACATATAATAAGGATCTGGTATTGAAGATAACTGTGTCGAAGACTACAAACTCGGACCACAACCTGACTGACGCTCACACCTGCGGAGTTAAACACAAACAGCCATGGAGGTGTATTCAACAAATTTAGCTTCAACAATATATATATTAACTGGAATCAAATGACTTATGACCTTAGTGAAATATGCTGGAAGACATTATAAATAACATGGATTCAAGCCAGTGCCTCGGGAGGATGAGCTCACTGACACAGATACAGAGAGTTAAACACAAAGAAGAGAAGATGCTAGTTCAAGAAAGACACTTCCCTAGATAATGACGAAGACTAACAGAACCTCTCAAAGTTCTAGACTATATAAAGAAATGAAAAGAAACGTTGGAAAGAGAAACAGAAGACACTGAGATTAAACCGAATGCATCATGCGGAGTCCAAGAGTGATGGAGAGTAAAAAAAACCAAAAAAACAATAAAATTGCAAGAAATCCCTTTTCCCCATTTCGTGCAAAATCCATGAAATAACCAATGTGCACCTTGTATCAGGCACTTGCTTCAGAGAGATGGAACTTACTCTGACGACAAAAAATGTTCTATGTAAGTCGAGCCTGGACACATGGATCATCCTACAGTCCTTAACAACCTCTGTGAAGGCGGCAGCAGAATCATCTACAGTATAAAGGTAGCAGTAAAGCAATCACAAAAAAAACTATAAAGCGACAACACTGACGTCCTACATAACAAAAGTCTTTGGAAGTATTTTAAGAAACAAGTTTGATAAACACATGGATTCACAACAGTCGCAGAACCCAGGACAACGTGGGTTTACAGCAGGTCGCTCCTGCCTTTTGTAATTGTAGAACCATTATATGAGCTTCGATGTACTGGAAGACAAACAAAATGCAGAAGTTAGTATACACAAACTTTGCTAATGCCTTCGACAAGTACGACAATGGTGTAGTAGCGCACAAAATACGTGCAAAATAAATTACTGGAAAAGTGAGTAATGGACTTTTTAACTCTCTGAGATATATAAGCCAAAGTAAAATAATGAACAACGTCACATCAGAGGCTGCCGCACTTAAAAGCTCTGTTCCCCAAGGCACAGTACTCGTCCCAATTAACTTTCGTATCCTCATATCCGACATAAAGAGACATGGTATAAACCTTGGTAATAAATACCGACAAGTTGGTTTAGAAAGACACGTAAGCAAACACTATAACATATTTATTAGAAAACGTTTCGGTCCTGGGACCTTGATCACTTCTAACATACAGAGGTAGAAAGACATTATATATATAGGCGGAGAGTGAGATGTGACGCACGTGACCTGAGGAATGTCATAAGAACATAAGAATGGAGGAACACTGTAGAAGGCCTACTGGCCCATGCGAGGCAGGTCCTTATCAAAACAACCTCTGCCTATGATGAGGACCAGTAGACGATGAAATCATGTGACTCCTGTGTTGTTGGGTTGGTGCTGCTTAAGTATCATGTATGCCAATGTTTTTGAAATTTTGTAGTTTCCAGTGTTGCGTTCTATAGTGTCACCGACACTATAGAACGCAACACTGGAAACTACAAAATTTCAAAAACATTGGCATACATGATACTTAAGCAGCACCAACCCAACAACACAGGAGTCACATGATTTCATCGTCTACTGGTCCTCATCATAGGCAGAGGTTGTTTTGATAAGGACCTGCCTCGCATGGGCCAGTAGGCCTTCTACAGTGTTCCTCCATTCTTATGTTCTTATGACATTCCTCAGGTCACGTGCGTCACATCTCACTCTCCGCCTATATATATAATGTCTTTCTACCTCTGTATGTTAGAAGTGATCAAGGTCCCAGGACCGAAACGTTTTCTAATAAATATGTTATAGTGTTTGCTTACGTGTCTTTCTAAACCATAAAGAGACATAAATAATTGCACCGTATCATCCTTTGCAGATGATACTAGAATTTTTTAAGAGTGGTATCTACTGAGGATGCAGCAAATAACCAAAGTGACATAAACCAATCCTTTCGATGGACCCAGAAAATACTATCATGTTCAACAAAGACAAATTTCAGTTACTTTGGTATGGAAAAAAATAAATAAAAACTGGAGGTGAATATAAAACACTCTACAGCCAGTCAATAGAATGGAAGACGACCGTGAGAGAAATAATGTCAGATATCACTTTCATTGTTCACAACAGCGTCATAATCACCAACTTCAAGAAAAGGAAAGCTTGGATAACTAGAACTTGTAAAACAAGAGATGTAAAGCTAGTACTGGTACTCTAGAGGTCATTTGTTGATTCAAGACTAACATGCTGCTGTACACTAACACTCCATCTGAAGGCAGACAAAATCATACATATACATATTTACATAGTGAAATTCCCTAGTGTTAGTAAGCTGGCGTACACTGTTAGTGTCATGCGCTGACTACTAGTGTGAACACTGTATCTAAACATTACTATTATTGTGACATTCACAATAATAGTAATGTTCAAACAATGCCCTTCATTATCATCAAGGTACCCCTCCCCCCCTTCCTCATGACGAAGAAACGCCTGAAGACGTGACCAGAAGGTTCCGTTAAGGTGCAGTAAAGGTCCCATTAAGATCCTGTAAAGCGAAGCGTTGAAGCACACTTCTACAGTGTCCGGCTAGTGCTGCTGACGACAAGTGCTACTAGACTCACACTTCAGAGATAAAAGAGGATCTTGTCATGTGATGTAAGATGATAATATATATTCAAAGGTTATACTCTGTATATAGAAGTGGTGCAGTCTAAAAGAGAGAGAGAGAGAGAGAGAGTGAGAGAGAGAGAGAGAGGAAGCGAAAAGGAAGGAAGGACCTTGACGGATGTAGTTATCATGTCTTTTACTGAGTGGGCGACTCCATGTTGTCTGGTCTTCCACCCTGATGCTAGTCGAAATCTAAAACCAAGACATCTTCCACCATCTTCTAAGCCCCTATATTTCGACGCTCCTCTAAATCTAAAACCAAGACGTCCCCCACCACCTGCTAAACATCACCTTGACGCTCCTCTAAATTTAAGTCAAGGTGTACCACCACCGTCGTGCAGAGTACTGACAACACAACTTGCTTGAGCAACCATGTCAGTCTCATACTTAACGTTTGTATTTGTAGAAATAATTACTGACAGAGTGAATGATTATTTTTTGTACAAGTTTAAAACAATGGATAATTATTTGTAATCTTTCCCTTGCATGTCGCATCTTGCTCAGAGGTGATTATGAGAATTATCATAATGATAGTAATTATTATTATTATAATTTTATCATTATATTATTATTATTATTATTATTATTATTATTATTATTATTATTATTATTGGGGGTGCCAGAAGGGAGCCCTTCACTAGTTACCTGACTTTTCCTTTCTTTTTTCTTCCTCCAAACTTTTTCTTATAACTGAAGAACGACTCATCCGATCGGCTTGAAATGTTCAAAGTTTGTTTATCGTACCGGGGGAAGTTATCATTATATGTGCAGGTGACCTGTGATCAAAGTTATACAGCTCATGCCTAAAATCTCCTTTCTGTAAGATAACTTCAAATCTCTTATAATGGACTATAAACATTGACAAGAGGCGGATCCTAAGTATAAGAATGTTGTGATTGTTCATGGAGTGTCATGGTGTCATTCTGACAGTTTTATATTTAAAATAGTGTCAAATCTCGTTAAATATAACTGAGTATATCTCATTTTAATAGCCTGAGTACTGGATAGCTCTTACAGACGGTACTACTCATTAAGTTCACTTATGTTGGCGCAAAAATCTGTCAATCTCCTGAAATAGCTGAACTTGGAATGGACGTAATCTCTGCAGTAATTGGAGAATGCCTCTTCTGATCGGCTTCAAACATTTAGCACTGTTATATTTTACTGATCCTGCTAAAGAAAATTATGCATGGGTTAGCTCAAAGGATCAAGAGACCAATGGAAATAAGTCAATTTGACTTTTCTAAGTTATTAATAAGTAATTTATACATGTTACTATGTATGAATAATTTGTGTAACTGTATTTATATGTACCTATACAAGGGTACAAGATGAGTGGTAGTGAGATGAAGCAAAGACGAACCTCTTCGGAATGGACACATTCAACAAGCTGCAAAACATCCAGCTAAGATGTTTTGGGGTAGTTTTATTGTTAACGGCCCTGGATAGCGTGTTACTGTTAATGGAATGATGAACAGTGACAAATACAAGGTAATCCTGGCAACTCATTTGCTTCACACTGTCGACAGAGACTTTCCTGATGGAGAAGGTATTTTCCAGCAGGATCTTGCTTCATGCCACACCACCAGAAAAATGCTGACATTCCTCAAAGAGAGTGGGATAAGTGTTCTAAATTGACCTAGAAACTCTCCTAACCTCAATCTAATTGAGAATCTATGGGCAATAACCAAATACAGGATCACGAAACAGGACTTCAACTGTGAAGCTAATTGCTGATGTTATTAGGACCTGGAACCACGACAAAGAACTTGTAAAAATGTGTTCAACATTGGTCAATTTTATGCCAAAGAGTGTAGCAATACTTTGGAATATATATATATATATATATATATATATATATATATATATATATATATATATATATATATATATATATATATAAACTTAAAGTGTTTGAGTGAACCAGAGACAGGTTAGAGATAGATGTTAATGTGGGAAGAAATCAAACTTCTTCAGTATGATTGGCTAAGTGGTGGAAGCAGAGCTCATAACAATTTTAAATGTAGTGTTGATAGGGTTCAAAAGACTAGGAATAATGTGTGGCAGTTCTTGAGTATTTGAGAAACTGGACCAGGAGCTTAGATTCGACCCCCCTACCCTGCAGCTACAAATGGATAAATAGTCAGGTAAAACCATCAGACAAATATAAACTCAGTCTTAATACACACTGAACTTGAGATGTACAACACATGGAAGAGGAAGGAACAGTCTTCCATTATTGAGCCAACACTGACACACAAGCTTCACCAGAGGATAAGATAAGGCCCAGCAGTGTTGGTATCAGGAATAACGTTAACAGAAGCATAAACAAGTTAATGGATCACATGAAACCAAAACTACCCGTCCACAGATGACTGTCATTACTAGAACAGTCCTAACTTATTTAATTTATGAAAAAAAGATAATTCCCCATAAAAAATAGTAATATTATATATGGTAACATCCTGGCTGTGGAATTTATTTTGAGGTATAAGAGTAAGGTTCCTCCCTATAACTCTTCCTTCCACTCATATCCATAAAGGCACAAGTGTGACTAAAATAAGTTGATTTAGGTACAGGTACACGTAAGTACAGTTATCATACAACCAGAGGCGTCGCTAGAGTTGGTGTCACCCGGGGCGGAATCTCTGGTGTCACCCAGGGTAGCATCTTTGGTGTCACCCCCATGAAATTCAAGGGCGGGGGGATGGGGGGTAAACTCCAGTTATGTCACTACTGCATGACCAGTGACAAATGTTTAGCAATAAGAACGTTTAAGGGCCATAAACTGAACAGGAGAATACTTCTCAACTTTATTAATGATAAAATATATAACGGTAACAATATTGAGGAAACATAAACTCAAATGCCACTTTGAGTACACACAACAGATCCTACATTTATTCATCTTCAACAATGCAAAAAATAAAAAATAAAAGACTTGAAAAATAAAGAGAAACATTGCAATATCAGAGAAACACTAGTTCCGATATGACCTTGAGTACAGGTAACATCACAGTAAATCTGATATTACATTTTCTTGCCTTCAATTATGCAAAAATCATCTATCACATCATCAAAATCAATCTATCAAATCATCAAAATCAACGAAGGATTCTTCTCTTATGTTGCTGCAGCACTGTTTTGTGCATTAGTGTTACCTTCTTTAGAGGCTCTGTGGTGTCACCCTCTAAATGGTGTCACCCGGGGCGCCCTCCTCCCCTTACGACGCCTCTGAAGTTATTTACAAGGTTCGCAGTTGTGTTAGTTAGCATCAGTCGGTCTTAATTTGTCAAATTTGCTAATTTTATTCAAGAGACTGTGATAGTGATATCCTCCCAATAACTAAACATTACCTATTCTGATTGGCTTGAAAATATTAACACGTAAGTTCAGCCTACATAGGGACAAATTTTAAATTGTATTGGCATTGTAAATAAATAATTAGGCTTCAAACATAATAATTAGGCTTCTTCAAACATAATAATTAGGCTTCAAACTTTTAATGTTAGTCGGCTTTATTAAAAGTAGGTTTGACTAACAACTGAAATGATGAATAGATTCATCATGAGCATCATTATATAACTGAAGCCGCATCATTATATAACAGTTGCATCATTATAGAACTTACTTGCATCATTATATAACAGTTGCATCATTATAGAACTTAGCTGCATCATTATATAACAGTTGCATCATTATATAACTTAGCTGCATCATTATAGAACTTAGCTGCATCATTATATAACAGTTGCATCATTATAGAACTTAGCTGCATCATTATATAACAGTTGCATCATTATAGAACTTAGCTGCATCATTATAGAACTTAGCTGCATCATTATATAACAGTTGCATCATTATAGAACTTAGCTGCATCATTATATAACAGTTGCATCATTATAGAACTTAGCTGCATCATTATATAACAGTCGCATCATTATATAACTTAGCTGCATCATTATATAACAGTTGCATCATTATACAACAATTGTATCAATATATAACCTAGCTGCATCATTATATAGCTTAACTGAATCATTATTTAACTTAGATGCATCATTATATAACTTAGTTGCATAATTATATAACCCAGCTGCATCATTATATAACTTAGATGCATCAGTATATAACTTGACTGCATGCCATGAATGTATGCATATGTATGTATGTATGTATATATGTATGTATGTATGTATGTATAAATGTGTGTATGTATGTATATGTGTACGTATGTATATATATATATATATATATATATATATATATATATATATATATATATATATATATATATATATATATGTGTGTGTGTGTGTGTGTGTGTGTGTGTGTGTGTGTGTGTGTGTGTGTGTGTGTGTGTGTGTGTGTGTGTGTGTGTTGCATGTTAGGGATTTCCACATTGTGTGGGCTGAAGTGTATGCATATACCAGGCGTCCCCTCAAGCGTGTGTGGACTTGTGTGTACATGTTGGTGGGCCTGAGTGTACGTTAAGAAGATAAGATAGAAGGAGCACTGCAGTAGGCATACTGGCCTGTTTGTGTGCACATGACAGACGTTCTTACACATACGAGATACACATACATTGTGTACATAACAGATCCCAGGCCAAGATCCTTCTACTTCATCACTTAAGTTCACAAGTAATGTTCCTAGATATGTTATTGCTATTTTGATGCACAGTTTCCAACCTCTTGCTGTAGTTACTGCTCTAGTGAAAAATGTTTGTGCATCCTGCCTGTTTCTCAGAGTACTTTTAATGTCATGATCAAAAACTCTAGCATTCTTTCAGGGGTAGAATTCATAGGTCTAACATTAAAGAAATAATTGCTAACATATCTATGACTGGGCTGTGTTCAGCTTCCAGTGTCTACTTGTTCTAGATTCTCCCCTGCTCGAGTGTCTAATTATCTGTCTTACCTGTCTAAAGGTATTTTGGAAGTGGTGAACGAGTCATCTGCTCTGCGCTCCTCTATGGACAAGCGCAGTTGAAAACAAACAACATACTGCTGCCAACAATAGCCAGGGAAGACACACGTTGCAGAACAAGTTTTTACCGGAACAGTGTTTCGCTGTCTACAGAGAGCGAAACGTTGCATCCAATAAAAGGTTCTACAACTGGTTCTACAGCTGGTGTGGTCTTGACTGCCAGATCACAGTTCCAGTCTCGCTTGAAGGAGTCTTTGTTGTGCTTCCCGAAGGACATTCATAAGTTTGCCAGCCTAGCATGTGCCACAAGTTTATCGTCCTTGTTTAAATAAGCTTTAGGGTACAGGTATGGGGTAATATGCACGTGTGTGCACTCATCTAGTTGTGCTTGCAGGGGGTTGAGTTCAGGGTCCTGCCTGCATATCTCTACTGTTCATAACCGAGACACGCATGGGCATAGTTCTGCACTTACCTCAGCTCCTCTGTGTATTTTGTCTTGAGAGTTTAGCTGTGTTTGTGAGTTGTGATTATACAGATATTCCCATCATTAGCTTGTTTTATACATTGTAGCGTAAGTGTTGCCAACTAAAAACTAGGAAATGCATGCCACCACTACCGCTTATGAGACTGCCTATGTGGTAACACTGCAGGAACACCGTTGCTTCAGGTCCTAACAAATGTATTCATGGATGAGTGTATGTTTCTTGGTTATCTGCTTGCTGTAATACATTTGCAATTTGTAAAGTTGGACTTGATATCACTAATGACGTGTCAACAGTTACTGCTGCACGGTCACTTACAAGATGAGAGACGTGGCCCAATACTCTCTTTATTATGGCTGAGCCAACGTATCAGTATTGGTATATGAAAAAATGCATTGTCATATTCCTAGTTGTTATGTGGTTGTTCACTTACTGGTTAAGTGGCACCGCTAAATATTGTCTTTATGGCCTAAATGGGAAGATAATATGACCGCCGCAGCCACGGACCTAAATGAATCCCTCGGGAGAATGAGTTCATCGGTGCTCGAAGCACCATACACATACCTCTACAGTAAAGAAGAAGATGTTAACTTAAGAGAGGGAGACGCTTCTTCTACAGGCAGAGAAGATGGAAAACAGATCTTATAAGATGGCAAACTCTCTGAAGTATGAAAGAAAACTCGGGTAAAGGAAATGGAGAAGACAGAGCACAAACTGGCTGTATTATATTCTGCAGAGTCCAGGAGAGGCAGGGTGAGCAGAGCCATAAACGAAACTAGAAGGAATCCCAGTCTCTTCAACTGTATTCCTTAGACCTGGAAAATCCTCGAAGGACTGGTTTCAAACTTACACACCAAAATCACTCCATTTGAAAACAAGACGTTGCAGAGTACCTGCACTAAAAAGCAGGGGCGCTTCAGTAAGCTAAGAAAGAACTTGATGAGTGTCAGAGGTCCCTGACTCTTCAACGACCTTCCTGCCTTCATCTACCTGTCTTCAAAGAGTGAATTAGACAAGTTCCATAAATCAGTGCCTGACCAGCCGGGCTGCTGTACTACGTGCGGCCAGTAGTAATAGCCTGGTTGATCAGGTGTTGATCCACCAGTAGACCTGATCTGTGACCGGGTAGCGGGGGCGTTGACCCCTAGAAGTGTCCTTAATATATCTTTTTAGTGTGCATGAGGCTGAGTACAAGTATGTTCACTCATAGGATGAGTGGCACTGTAGTATGTTGACGCACAGCATGAGTGGCACTGTAGTATGTTGACGCACAGCATGAGTGGCACTGTAGTATGTTGACGCACAGCATGAGTGGCACTGTAGTATGTTGACGCACAGCATGAGTGGCACTGTAGTATGTTGACGCACAGCATGAGTGGCACTGTAGTATGTTCACTTACAGGACGAGTGGCACTGTAGTATGTTGACGCACAGCATGAGTGGCACTGTAGTATGTTGACGCACAGCATGAGTGGCACTGTAGTATGTTGACGCACAGCATGAGTGGCACTGTAGTATGTTCACTTACAGGACGAGTGGCACTGATCAGAGCTCATCAGAGGTGAAATATTTGGATCAATTATGGTTTGATGTTAAATATTTGGTTCTAGACTCTTATTTAAATTCGTTTCAGATGATGTTGTGTTATATATATATATATATATATATATATATATATATATATATATATATATATATATATATATATATATATATATATATATATATATATACTTAGACTGGTTATCATATGGTTATGTTTACAGCATGTTGTGCTATATATGTACTCTGAGTTATCATACAGTGGCTATGTTTACTTTATGTTGTGTTATATATGTACTCTGAGTTATCATACAGTAGCTATGTTTAACTTGTGCTATATATGTACTCTGAGTTATCATACAGTAGCTATGTTTACTTTATGTTGTGTTATATATGTACTCTGAGTTATCATACAGTGGCTATATTTACTTTATGTTATGTTATATATGTACTCTGAGTTATCATACAGTGGCTATGTTTACTTTATGTTATATATGTACTCTGAGTTATCATACAGTAGCTATGTTTACTTTATGTTGTGTTATATATGTACTCTGAGTTATCATACAGTGGCTATATTTACTTTATGTTATGTTATATATGTACTCTGAGTTATCATACAGTAGCTATGTTTACTTTATGTTGTGTTATATATGTACTCTGAGTTATCATACAGTGGCTATGTTTACTTTATGTTGTGTTATATATGTACTCTGAGTTATCATACAGTGGCTACGTTTACTTTATGTTATGTTATATATGTACTCTGAGTTATCATACAGTGGCTATATTTACTTTATGTTGTGTTATATATGTACTCTGAGTTATCATACAGTGGCTATATTTACTTTATGTTATGTTATATATGTACTCTGAGTTATCATACAGTGGCTATGCTTACTTTATGTTATGTTATATATGTACTCTGAGTTATCATACAGTGGCTATGTTTACTTTATGTTATATATGTACTCTGAGTTATCATACAGTAGCTATGTTTACTTTATGTTGTGTTATATATGTACTCTGAGTTATCATACAGTGGCTATATTTACTTTATGTTATGTTATATATGTACTCTGAGTTATCATACAGTAGCTATGTTTACTTTATGTTGTGTTATATATGTACTCTGAGTTATCATACAGTGGCTATGTTTACTTTATGTTGTGTTATATATGTACTCTGAGTTATCATACAGTGGCTACGTTTACTTTATGTTATGTTATATATGTACTCTGAGTTATCATACAGTGGCTATATTTACTTTATGTTGTGTTATATATGTACTCTGAGTTATCATACAGTGGCTATGTTTACTTTATGTTATGTTATATATGTACTCTGAGTTATCATACAGTAGCTATGTTTACTTTATGTTATGTTATATATGTCCTCTGAGTTATCATACAGTGGCTATGTTTACTTTATGTTGTGTTATATATGTACTCTGAGTTATCATACAGTAGCTATGTTTATGTTGTGTTATATATGTACTCTGAGTTATCATACAGTGGCTATATTTACTTTATGTTATGTTATATATGTACTCTGAGTTATCATACACTTAGGTTTACTTAATGCAAATCATATTTACATTCCTAAGACATCCGCGTATTTTACACTGAAATAAATGTTGAAGCTTCAAATTCTCTGAATATCCTGTAACAAATGTTAAATTAAAGCTGGAATGTGACACTCTATATATTACACTGCCATCATAACATCTTGTTTATTGGAGTCTTATGAAAAGATATTTTCCTGCCAACTATTTTATATATCGCTTCTAATCATAGATTTGTCAGCTATTATTTGTTATTTTGTTGCAGTGAAGTCATGTTTATGGCAGCATCTCCACTGACCCTCACTACCAGAAGCAACTCACACTTGTCCACAACTACTATACTATTGTTAAACCTGCAAATAAAAAATAGAAATTGTGGGACAGTGTTAATGTGTCAAGGCAGCTTCGCAATGCGCTGTTGTGCTCAGCTGTGGCGGACTATGTGAACACCGAGAGTTAAAAGAAAAAAGAAAGAAGAAACTGGCCGGCCTGGATGTCACTTCCTTGTTGCTACGAGTCCTCATTCAACAAGTAATCACCTTCCTCCGGAGCTCCACCTTCACTCACCTTGATCTCTCTTTTCCAACACACGATTTTATAAACTTTATCCAACTGTGTGTGACCTTGAACCTGTTTATTCATACGGATGGATAAGATCTACATAACCAGGTACAGCTGTGGGTCCACTGCTGACTGCTGTTCTCTCCTTCAACACCTTGAGAGGGATTGAGTCACACAATTGTTGAATAAAAAACTTGCATCCAGTAACATACACAGTCCCGAGGTATATAAAATAAGGTATATAAAGTATACGACCACAGGGAACACAAAGGCGCTCCCTGTAGTTGTATACACAGAGAAAGTATAAACGTATAAAGTATGCCTCATAATAGTAACAATTATCCACCATTATTAAAGTAATCATTAAAGTAATTATTAAAGTAATCATTAATTATTAAATTAATCATTCTGGGGAATTATTTCTCTGTGGATGATAGTGAAAAACAGAATCATGGGAGCTCACGTGTTAAGCAGGGATTACACACACACACACACACACACACACACACACAGACGAATGACAGTCGCACTACCCTGCCTGATATAATAATAAAAATAATAATAATAATGATAATAATATAATTATAATAAAATCATAATTAATAATAATAATAATAAATTAATAATAACAGAACAATAACAATAATAATAATAATAATAATAATAATAATAATAATAATAATAGTGAAGTATGAAGCAGTAGTCAGGTTGGCCACCACACCCACCATCTTCCACTATCATGGCTTCCTGGCAACTCTCCAACAACTGTCAACCAATGTCTGCTCAAATCTAATATTTCTCTCCTTAATCCCACCAAATTTTCATCCGAATCCGCCCATCCATTTTCAAATTGCCTACTCGGTTGCCTCGACCACAGGTGTAGTCTGAAGGCTCAGATGAGCCGCAGGGGTGTTAAGTGTGTGTGTGTGTGTGTGTGTGTGTGTATCGTCTTAGTTGGTGTGAGAAACATACACGAAGTAGTAACGGGGGTAAGTTCAATACACAGCTTCAAGATAGTGTATAATAAGGTCCGAGAAGCGATAATCTAGTAATGCCGGTCAAAGTAGTCTAGTAGGCGGGGTAAGGAGTCGAAACTCGACACCCATAAATACAAGTGGGTGAGTACACGGCCACGAGAATACCTGAGAGATTACTGGTCTGAGTGGCATCTGATGGTGAGTGGTGGTGGTCTGAGTAGCATACAAGAGTTAAGTACAGTAGCACCTGATGGTAGGTAGCGGTGGTCTGAGTGAATTACGTACAGTAGCACCTGATGGTAGGTAGTGGTGGTCTGAGTGGCATACAAGAATTACGTACAGTAGCACCTGATGGTAGGTAGCGGTGGTCTGAGTGGCATACAAGAATTACGTACAGTAGCACCTGATGGTAGGTAGTGGTGGTCTGAATTACGTACAGTAGCACCTGATGGTAGGTAGTGGTGGTCTGAGTGGCATACAAGAATTACGTACAGTAGCACCTGATGGTAGGTAGCGGTGGTCTGAATTACGTACAGTAGCACCTGATGGTAGGTAGTGGTGGTCTGAGTGGCATACAAGAATTACGTACAGTAGCACCTGATGGTAGGTAGTGGTGGTCTGAGTGACATACAAGAATTACGTACAGTAGCACATGATGGTAGGTAGTGGTGGTTTGAGTGGCATACAAGAATTACGTACAGTAGCACCTGATGGTAGGTAGCGGTGGTCTGAGTGGCATACAAGAATTACGTACAGTACCACCTGATGGTACGTAGCGGTGGTCTGAATTACGTACAGTAGCACCTGATGGTAGGTAGTGGTGGTCTGAGTGGCATACAAGAGCTACGTGTAGTAACATCTGATGGCAGGTAGTGCTCTGAGTGGCATACGAGTGACTGACGTACAGTATCACTTCAGATCCATAAATTCTGACAATAGCTCCTGGACCAGCACGTGACTCCGGCAGCCAATCAGAAGTCAATATGATTCAATATCATTGACAATCACTGCCCCTGCAGTCCGGTCCCAGACCAGGTATCATTGACGATCATCGCCCCTGCAGCCCGGTCCCAGACCAGGTATCATTGACGATCATCGCCCCTGCAGTCCGGTCCCAGACCAGGTATCATTGACGATCACCGCCCCTGCAGCCCGGTCCCAGACCAGGTATCATTGACGATCATCGCCCCTGCAGCCCGGTCCCAGACCAGGTATCATCGACGATCATCGCCCCTGCAGCCCGGTCCCAGACCAGGTATCATCGACGATCATCGCCCCTGCAGCCCAGTCCCAGACCAGGTATCATTGACTATCACCGCCCCTGCAGCCCGGTCCCAGACCAGGTATCATTGACGATCACCGCCCCTGCAGCCCGGTCCCAGACCAGGTATCATTGACTATCACCGCCCCTGCAGCCCGGTCCCAGACCAGGTATCATTGACTATCACTGCCCCTGCAGCCCGGTCCCAGACCAGGTATCATTGACTATCACTGCCCCTGCAGCCCGGTCCCAGACCAGATATCATTGACTATCACCGCCCCTGCAGCCCGGTCCCAGACCAGGTATCATTGACTATCACCGCCCCTGCAGCCCGGTCCCAGACCAGGTATCATTGACTATCACCGCCCCTGCAGCCCGGTCCCAGACCAGGTATCATTGACTATCACTGCAGCCCGGCCCCTGCAGCCCGGTCCCAGACCAGATACCATTGACTATCACCGCCCCTGCAGCCCGGTCCCAGACCAGGTATCATTGACTATCACCGCCCCTGCAGCCCGGTCCCAGACCAGGTATCATTGACTATCACCGCCCCTGCAGCCCGGTCCCAGACCAGGTATTATTGACGATCACCGCCCCTGCAACCCGGTCCCAGACCAGGTATCCAAGTATAATTAAGAATGTTACAGTAAGGTAAACATCAGAGTTTACTCAATATAAACAGAAGCTTACAAACATTATATCAGTCCACAGCAGGATTCGAACCCACAAACTCGGCATCAGAGAACACAGTACTGACACATTATTGATGAAGTACTGTTTGCAGGTTCGAATCGCCCTTTGCAAATTGTTAAGCAAACAGAAACTTGTAAGTTTTTCCTCTCATCTTGTTGATAGAGCAAAACAGATCAAAACATCAAAAGTTCTGCTAGAATGCAAACATTTACGTTTGCAGTTTCGCTCTAATATGACAGGACGGTAGCACCTCCCTGGATGGTTGCCACCAGTCAACTTACTTCCTGACACACGTGACAGGACGGTAGTACCTCCCTGGATGGTTGCCACCAGTCAACTTACTTCCTGACACACGTGACAGGATGGTAGTACCTCCCTGGATGGTTGCCACCAGTCAACTTACTTCCTGACACACGTGACAGGATGGTAGTACCTCCCTGGATGGTTGCCACCAGTCAACTTACTTCCTGACACACGTGACAGGACGGTAGTACCTCCCTGGATGGTTGCCACCAGTCAACTTACTTCCTGACACACGTGACAGGACGGTAGTACGTCCCTGGATGGTTGCCACCAGTCAACTTACTTCCTGACACACGTGACAGGACGGTAGTACCTCCCTGGATGGTTGCCACCAGTCAACTTCCTGACACACGTGACAGGACGGTAGTACCTCCCTGGATGGTTGCCACCAGTCAACTTACTTCCTGACACACGTGACAGGACGGTAGTACCTCCCTGGATGGTTGCCACCAGTCAACTTACTTCCTGACACACGTGACAGGACGGTAGTACCTCCCTGGATGGTTGCCACCAGTCAACTTACTTCCTGACACACGTGACAGGACGGTAGTACCTCCCTGGATGGTTGCCACCAGCCAACTTACTTCCTGACACACGTGACAGGACGGTAGCACCTCCCTGGATGGTTGCCACGAGTCAACTTACTTCCTGACACACGTGACAGGACGGTAGTACCTCCCTGGATGGTTGCCACCAGTCAACTTACTTCCTGACACACGTGACAGGACGGTAGCACCTCCCTGGATGGTTGCCACCAGTCAACTTACTTCCTGACACACGTGACAGGATGGTAGTACCTCAGTGGATGGTTGCCACCAGTCAACTTACTTCCTGACACACGTGACAGGATGGTAGTACCTCCCTGGATGGTTGCCACCAGTCAACTTACTTCCTGACACACGTGACAGGACGGTAGTACCTCCCTGGATGGTTGCCACCAGTCAACTTACTTCCTGACACACGTGACAGGACGGTAGTATCTCCCTGGATGGTTGTCACCAGTCAACTTACTTCCTGACACACGTGACAGGATGGTAGTACCTCCCTGGATGGTTGTCACCAGTCAACTTACTTCCTGACACACGTGACAGGACGGTAGCACCTCCCTGGATGGTTGCCACCAGTCAACTTACTTCCTGACACACGTGACAGGACGGTAGTACCTCCCTGGATGGTTGCCACCAGTCAACTTACTTCCTGACACACGTGACAGGACGGTAGCACCTCCCTGGATGGTTGCCACCAGTCAACTTACTTCCTGACACACGTGACAGGACGGTAGTACCTCCCTGGATGGTTGCCACCAGTCAACTTACTTCCTGACACACGTGACAGGACGGTAGCACCTCCCTGGATGGTTGCCACCAGTCAACTTACTTCCTGACACACGTGACAGGACGGTAGTACCTCCCTGGATGGTTGCCACCAGTCAACTTACTTCCTGACACACGTGACAGGACGGTAGTACCTCCCTGGATGGTTGCCACCAGTCAACTTACTTCCTGACACACGTGACAGGACGGTAGTACCTCCCTGGATGGTTGCCACCAGTCAACTTACTTCCTGACACACGTGACAGGACGGTAGTACCTCCCTGGATGGTTGCCACCAGTCAACTTACTTCCTGACACACGTGACAGGACGGTAGTACCTCCCTGGATGGTTGCCACCAGTCAACTTACTTCCTGACACACGTGACAGGACGGTATTACCTCCCTGGATGGTTGCCACCAGTCAACTTACTTCCTGACACACGTGACAGGACGGTAGCACCTCCCTGGATGGTTGCCACCAGTCAACTTACTTCCTGACACACGTGACAGGACGGTAGTACCTCCCTGGATGGTTGCCACCAGTCAACTTACTTCCTGACACACGTGACAGGACGGTAGTACCTCCCTGGATGGTTGCCACGAGTCAACTTACTTCCTGACACACGTGACAGGACGGTAGTACCTCCCTGGATGGTTGCCACCAGTCAACTTACTTGCTGACACACGTGACAGGACGGTAGTACCTCCCTGGATGGTTGCCACCAGTCAACTTACTTCCTGACACACGTGACAGGACGGTAGTACCTCCCTGGATGGTTGCCACCAGTCAACTTACTTCCTGACACACGTGACAGGACGGTAGTACCTCCCTGGATGGTTGCCACCAGTCAACTTACTTCCTGACACACGTGACAGGACGGTAGTACCTCCCTGGATGGTTGCCACCAGTCAACTTACTTCCTGACACACGTGACAGGACGGTAGTACCTCCCTGGATGGTTGCCACCAGTCAACTTACTTCCTGACACACGTGACAGGACGGTAGTACCTCCCTGGATGGTTGCCACCAGTCAACTTACTTCCTGACACACGTGACAGGACGGTAGTACCTCCCTGGATGGTTGCCACCATTCAACTTACTTCCTGACACACGTGACAGGACGGTAGTACCTCCCTGGATGGTTGTCACCAGTCAACTTACTTCCTGACACACGTGACAGGACGGTAGTACCTCCCTGGATGGTTGCCACCAGTCAACTTACTTCCTGACACACGTGACAGGACGGTAGTACCTCCCTGGATGGTTGCCACCAGCCAACTTACTTCCTGACACACGTGACAGGACGGTAGCACCTCCCTGGATGGTTGCCACCAGCCAACTTACTTCCTGACACACGTGACAGGACGGTAGCACCTCCCTGGATGGTTGCCACGAGTCAACTTACTTCCTGACACACGTGACAGGACGGTAGTACCTCCCTGGATGGTTGCCACCAGTCAACTTACTTCCTGACACACGTGACAGGACGGTAGCACCTCCATGGATGGTTGCCACCAGTCAACTTACTTCCTGACACACGTGACAGGATGGTAGTACCTCAGTGGATGGTTGCCACCAGTCAACTTACTTCCTGACACACGTGACAGGATGGTAGTACCTCCCTGGATGGTTGCCACCAGTCAACTTACTTCTTGACACACGTGACAGGACGGTAGTACCTCCCTGGATGGTTGCCAGCAGTCAACTTACTTCCTGACACACGTGACAGGACGGTAGTACCTCCCTGGATGGTTGTCACCAGTCAACTTACTTCCTGACACACGTGACAGGATGGTAGTACCTCCCTGGATGGTTGTCACCAGTCAATTTACTTCCTGACACACGTGACAGGACGGTAGCACCTCCCTGGATGGTTGCCACCACTCAACTTACTTCCTGACACACGTGACAGGACGGTAGTACCTCCCTGGATGGTTGCCACCAGTCAACTTACTTCCTGACACACGTGACAGGACGGTAGCACCTCCCTGGATGGTTGCCACCAGTCAACTTACTTCCTGACACACGTGACAGGACGGTAGTACCTCCCTGGATGGTTGCCACCAGTCAACTTACTTCATGACACACGTGACAGGACGGTAGTACCTCCCTGGATGGTTGCCACCAGTCAACTTACTTCCTGACACACGTGACAGGACGGTAGTACCTCCCTGGATGGTTGCCACCAGTCAACTTACTTCCTGACACACGTGACAGGACGGTAGTACCTCCCTGGATGGTTGCCACCAGTCAACTTACTTCCTGACACACGTGACAGGACGGTAGTACCTCCCTGGATGGTTGCCACCAGTCAACTTACTTCCTGACACACGTGACAGGACGGTAGTACCTCCCTGGATGGTTGCCACCAGTCAACTTACTTCCTGACACACGTGACAGGACGGTAGTACCTCCCTGGATGGTTGCCACCATTCAACTTACTTCCTGACACACGTGACAGGACGGTAGTACCTCCCTGGATGGTTGCCACCAGTCAACTTACTTCCTGACACACGTGACAGGACGGTAGTACCTCCCTGGATGGTTGCCACCAGCCAACTTACTTCCTGACACACGTGACAGGACGGTAGTACCTCCCTGGATGGTTGCCACCAGTCAACTTACTTCCTGACACACGTGACAGGACGGTAGTACCTCCCTGGATGATTGTCACCAGTCAACTTACTTCCTGACACACGTGACGGGATGATAGTACCTCCCTGGATGGTTGTCACCAGTCAACTTACTTCCTGACACACGTGACAGGACGGTAGTACCTCCCTGGATGGTTGCCACCAGTCAACTTACTTCCTGACACACGTGACAGGACGGTAGTACCTCCCTGGATGGTTGTCACCAGTCAACTTACTTCCTGACACACGTGACAGGACGGTAGTACCTCCCTGGATGGTTGCCACCAGTCAACTTACTTCCTGACACACGTGACAGGACGGTAGTACCTCCATGGATGGTTGTCACCAGTCAACTTACTTCCTGACACACGTGACAGGACGGTAGTACCTCCCTGGATGGTTGCCACCAGTCAACTTACTTCCTGACACACGTGACAGGACGGTAGTACCTCCCTGGATGGTTGTCACCAGTCAACTTACTTCCTGACACACGTGACAGGACGGTAGCACCTCCTTGGATGGTTGCCACCAGTCAACTTACTTCCTGACACACGTGCCAGGACGGTAGTACCTCCCTGGATGGTTGCCACCAGTCAACTTACTTCCTGACACACGTGACAGGACGGTAGTACCTCCCTGGATGGTTGCCACCAGTCAACTTACTTCCTGACACACGTGACAGGACGGTAGTACCTCCCTGGATGGTTGCCACCAGTCAACTTACTTCCTGACACACGTGACAGGACGGTAGTACCTCCCTGGATGGTTGCCACCAGTCAACTTACTTCCTGACACACGTGACAGGACGGTAGTACCTCCCTGGATGGTTGCCACCAGTCAACTTACTTCCTGACACACGTGACAGGACGGTAGTACCTCCCTGGATGGTTGCCACCAGTCAACTTACTTCCTGACACACGTGACAGGACGGTAGTACCTCCCTGGATGGTTGCCACCAGTCAACTTACTTCCTGACACACGTGACAGGACGGTAGTACCTCCCTGGATGGTTGCCACCAGTCAACTTACTTCCTGACACACGTGACAGGACGGTAGTACCTCCCTGGATGGTTGCCACCATTCAACTTACTTCCTGACACACGTGACAGGACGGTAGTACCTCCCTGGATGGTTGTCACCAGTCAACTTACTTCCTGACACACGTGACAGGACGGTAGTACCTCCCTGGATGGTTGCCACCAGTCAACTTACTTCCTGACACACGTGACAGGACGGTAGTACCTCCCTGGATGGTTGCCACCAGCCAACTTACTTCCTGACACACGTGACAGGACGGTAGCACCTCCCTGGATGGTTGCCACCAGCCAACTTACTTCCTGACACACGTGACAGGACGGTAGCACCTCCCTGGATGGTTGCCACGAGTCAACTTACTTCCTGACACACGTGACAGGACGGTAGTACCTCCCTGGATGGTTGCCACCAGTCAACTTACTTCCTGACACACGTGACAGGACGGTAGCACCTCCATGGATGGTTGCCACCAGTCAACTTACTTCCTGACACACGTGACAGGATGGTAGTACCTCAGTGGATGGTTGCCACCAGTCAACTTACTTCCTGACACACGTGACAGGATGGTAGTACCTCCCTGGATGGTTGCCACGAGTCAACTTACTTCCTGACACACGTGACAGGACGGTAGTACCTCCCTGGATGGTTGCCAGCAGTCAACTTACTTCCTGACACACGTGACAGGACGGTAGTACCTCCCTGGATGGTTGTCACCAGTCAACTTACTTCCTGACACACGTGACAGGATGGTAGTACCTCCCTGGATGGTTGCCACCAGTCAATTTACTTCCTGACACACGTGACAGGACGGTAGCAACTCCCTGGATGGTTGCCACCACTCAACTTACTTCCTGACACACGTGACAGGACGGTAGTACCTCCCTGGATGGTTGCCACCAGTCAACTTACTTCCTGACACACGTGACAGGACGGTAGCACCTCCTTGGATGGTTGCCACCAGTCAACTTACTTCCTGACACACGTGACAGGACGGTAGTACCTCCCTGGATGGTTGCCACCAGTCAACTTACTTCCTGACACACGTGACAGGACGGTAGTACCTCCCTGGATGGTTGCCACCAGTCAACTTACTTCCTGACACACGTGACAGGACGGTAGTACCTCCCTGGATGGTTGCCACCAGTCAACTTACTTCCTGACACACGTGACAGGACGGTAGTACCTCCCTGGATGGTTGCCACCAGTCAACTTACTTCCTGACACACGTGACAGGACGGTAGTACCTCCCTGGATGGTTGCCACCAGTCAACTTACTTCCTGACACACGTGACAGGACGGTAGTACCTCCCTGGATGGTTGCCACCAGTCAACTTACTTCCTGACACACGTGACAGGACGGTAGTACCTCCCTGGATGGTTGCCACCAGTCAACTTACTTCCTGACACACGTGACAGGACGGTAGTACCTCCCTGGATGGTTGCCACCAGTCAACTTACTTCCTGACACACGTGACAGGACGGTAGTACCTCCCTGGATGGTTGCCACCAGTCAACTTACTTCCTGACACACGTGACAGGACGGTAGTACCTCCCTGGATGGTTGCCACCAGTCAACTTACTTCCTGACACACGTGACAGGACGGTAGTACCTCCCTGGATGGTTGCCACCAGTCAACTTACTTCCTGACACACGTGACAGGACGGTAGTACCTCCCTGGATGGTTGCTACCAGTCAACTTACTTCCTGACACACGTGACAGGACGGTAGTACCTCCCTGGATGGTTGCCACCATTCAACTTACTTCCTGACACACGTGACAGGACGGTAGTACCTCCCTGGATGGTTGTCACCAGTCAACTTACTTCCTGACACACGTGACAGGACGGTAGTACCTCCCTGGATGGTTGCCACCAGTCAACTTACTTCCTGACACACGTGACAGGACGGTAGTACCTCCCTGGATGGTTGCCACCAGCCAACTTACTTCCTGACACACGTGACAGGACGGTAGCACCTCCCTGGATGGTTGCCACCAGCCAACTTACTTCCTGACACACGTGACAGGACGGTAGCACCTCCCTGGATGGTTGCCACGAGTCAACTTACTTCCTGACACACGTGACAGGACGGTAGTACCTCCCTGGATGGTTGCCACCAGTCAACTTACTTCCTGACACACGTGACAGGACGGTAGCACCTCCATGGATGGTTGCCACCAGTCAACTTACTTCCTGACACACGTGACAGGATGGTAGTACCTCAGTGGATGGTTGCCACCAGTCAACTTACTTCCTGACACACGTGACAGGATGGTAGTACCTCCCTGGATGGTTGCCACCAGTCAACTTACTTCTTGACACACGTGACAGGACGGTAGTACCTCCCTGGATGGTTGCCAGCAGTCAACTTACTTCCTGACACACGTGACAGGACGGTAGTACCTCCCTGGATGGTTGTCACCAGTCAACTTACTTCCTGACACACGTGACAGGATGGTAGTACCTCCCTGGATGGTTGCCACCAGTCAATTTACTTCCTGACACACGTGACAGGACGGTAGCACCTCCCTGGATGGTTGCCACCACTCAACTTACTTCCTGACACACGTGACAGGACGGTAGTACCTCCCTGGATGGTTGCCACCAGTCAACTTACTTCCTGACACACGTGACAGGACGGTAGCACCTCCCTGGATGGTTGCCACCAGTCAACTTACTTCCTGACACACGTGACAGGACGGTAGTACCTCCCTGGATGGTTGCCACCAGTCAACTTACTTCCTGACACACGTGACAGGACGGTAGTACCTCCCTGGATGGTTGCCACCAGTCAACTTACTTCCTGACACACGTGACAGGACGGTAGTACCTCCCTGGATGGTTGCCACCAGTCAACTTACTTCCTGACACACGTGACAGGACGGTAGTACCTCCCTGGATGGTTGCCACCAGTCAACTTACTTCCTGACACACGTGACAGGACGGTAGTACCTCCCTGGATGGTTGCCACCAGTCAACTTACTTCCTGACACACGTGACAGGACGGTAGTACCTCCCTGGATGGTTGCCACCAGTCAACTTACTTCCTGACACACGTGACAGGACGGTAGTACCTCCCTGGATGGTTGCCACCATTCAACTTACTTCCTGACACACGTGACAGGACGGTAGTACCTCCCTGGATGGTTGCCACCAGTCAACTTACTTCCTGACACACGTGACAGGACGGTAGTACCTCCCTGGATGGTTGCCACCAGCCAACTTACTTCCTGACACACGTGACAGGACGGTAGTACCTCCCTGGATGGTTGCCACCAGTCAACTTACTTCCTGACACACGTGACAGGACGGTAGTACCTCCCTGGATGATTGCCACCAGTCAACTTACTTCCTGACACACGTGACGGGATGATAGTACCTCCCTGGATGGTTGTCACCAGTCAACTTACTTCCTGACACACGTGACAGGACGGTAGTACCTCCCTGGATGGTTGCCACCAGTCAACTTACTTCCTGACACACGTGACAGGACGGTAGTACCTCCCTGGATGGTTGTCACCAGTCAACTTACTTCCTGACACACGTGACAGGACGGTAGTACCTCCCTGGATGGTTGCCACCAGTCAACTTACTTCCTGACACACGTGACAGGACGGTAGTACCTCCATGGATGGTTGTCACCAGTCAACTTACTTCCTGACACACGTGACAGGACGGTAGTACCTCCCTGGATGGTTGCCACCAGTCAACTTACTTCCTGACACACGTGACAGGACGGTAGTACCTCCCTGGATGGTTGTCACCAGTCAACTTACTTCCTGACACACGTGACAGGACGGTAGCACCTCCTTGGATGGTTGCCACCAGTCAACTTACTTCCTGACACACGTGCCAGGACGGTAGTACCTCCCTGGATGGTTGCCACCAGTCAACTTACTTCCTGACACACGTGACAGGACGGTAGTACCTCCCTGGATGGTTGCCACCAGTCAACTTACTTCCTGACACACGTGACAGGACGGTAGTACCTCCCTGGATGGTTGCCACCAGTCAACTTACTTCCTGACACACGTGACAGGATGGTAGGACCTCCCTGGATGGTTGCCACAAGTCAACTTACTTCCTGACACACGTGACAGGATGGTAGTACCTCCCTGGATGGTTGTCACCAGTCAACTTACTTCCTGACACCCGTGACAGGACGGTAGCACCTCCCTGGATGGTTGCCACCAGTCAACTTACTTCCTGACACACGTGACAGGACGGTAGTACCTCCCTGGATGGTTGCCACCAGTCAACTTACTTCCTGACACACGTGACAGGACGGTAGTACCTCCCTGGATGGTTGCCACCAGTCAACTTACTTTCTGGCACACGTGACAGGACGGTAGTACCTCCCTGGATGGTTGCCACCGGTCAACTTACTTCCTGACACACGTGACAGGACGGTAGTACCTCCCTGGATGGTTGCCACCAGTCAACTTACTTCCTGACACACGTGACAGGATGGTAGTACCTCCCTGGATGGTTGCCACCAGTCAACTTACTTCCTGACACACGTGACAGGACGGTAGTACCTCCCTGGATGGTTGCCGCCAGTCAACTTATTTCCTGACATACGTAACAGGAAGGTAGTACCTCCCTGGATGGTTGCCGCCAGTCAACTTACTTCCTGACATACGTAACAGGAAGGTAGTACCTCCCTGGATGGTTGTTGTCTACCACTCTACTACCTGACACAAGTAACAGGAAAGTAGTACCTCCCTGGATGGTTGTTGTCTACCACTCTACTACCTGACACAAGAAACAGGAAGGTAGTACCTCCCTGGATGGTTGTTGTCTACCACTCTACTACCTGACACAAGAAACAGGAAGGTAGGACCTTCCTGGATGGTTGTTGTCTATCACTCTACTACTTGACACATGTGACAGACTGCTCAATCTAGGATTTGTTAGCAAGGAAAAACTAGCAGCTGGTGTCAATCATCTGTTTTCTTAAGAGAAAAGTTGGTAAATAAAGAGCCATGGTAAGAACAAAGGAAGAAAGTGGCAACAATGGGCGAGTAAAATAAGAAAGTGTAGCGAATGAGAGAATTAAATTAACACAAGGAAAGAAACAGAGTAGAACGAAACAAAAGTAATAAACATTATAGTAGATAAAGAAAAGTTTATATACAGTGGCAGTTCTGGGTACATGAAACCTTATTTTATCTCCTTCCTCCCCCCTCCTCTCTCTCTCTCTCTCTCTCTCTCTCTCTGTTGGTAAGTGTCACAACTAGCCATGTATCTCAGCTCATTCCAGAGAGTCAAGAATTGAATTGGTAAACGAAGGATGATAACCTAGCCGAGTGCGTTATAGCCTTGTGTGTCCACCCACAACTTCAGTTCATCACAACACAACAAATCTTCAATGACAACGAAAACAATACAGGCGGAAAAGAAAAAGAAACACGAGTGTGTTGACGCGTGGGTTGTGTGGCTCCTCCCGTGAGTCTATGTGCATCAGTCACAACACCCGGGGAGTTTCCCTTGTGTTTTTTTACCCTAGTGTGTTGGCGAGTGAGTTAGAGGAGCAGCTGCCAGTGTCATGAGGAAGCATGAGTGTTGTGGCTCAGTGCTGTTGTAAAGTAACTTCTCCAGTTATGCAAGGATCCTAACAAACCATTATTAATTTGTAAATACCTAACTGATCTCCTAACTTTTAACTGAAAGACGATTATCACTTATGATTTGGTAAAAATAATCGGTGAAATAATCTTCGAGAGAGCACAATTCCTCAGATACAAGACGCAGTCATGTGTAATACACACTAACCTTTTATGGCTCCTAAATGTACAATAAACTCCAGTATTGTTGCAAGTATTCAGGTACACGGAGAAGACAGTATTCAGGTGTAGCCTTGACACTGCTCCTCAGTCTTTGGTCCACCAGTAAACTGGTTGTCTTGAGACACTGAGGGAGGGGGAGGGGCTGCTCTCAAGCCCTCTACAAGAAAGACCTAGAAAGTTTAACTACGAGAAAACACTTGTTCATGAAGAAATCAGTTACGAGCAGTTAAGTGTTCGAGTGCATGCTTTTACTCATATGTATCTGTGTTGAGCTCAAGCTCTTGGGTCTGTCTCTTAACTTTCGCTTGACTGACGGGAAATGACACTGTCGTAAAGGTCTTTGTAACTGTGCTTGAATTTACGAAGTCATTCCCTTGCTCGTCCCATTTCCATATTTTTCTAATGTTGCAAAACTCCTTTATAAAGTCGATGTAACTCATGCAGGTGGAAGAATGAGACACTTGTGCAACATTTGGGAATCTTTATCGTGGAAAATATTCTCTATGAGATAGACTGAGGGCCCTGAATCTGCACTCTCTAGAAAGGTGTAGAATTAGAGGGGGATATGATTGAGGTGTATAAATGGAAAACAGGAATAAATAAAGGGGATGTAAATAGCGTGCTAAAAATATCTAGCCAAGACAGGACTCGCAGCAATGGTTTTAAGTTGGAAAAATTCAGATTTAGGAAGGATACAGGAAAGCACTGGTTTGGTAATAGAGTTGTGGATGATTGGAACAAACTCCCCAGTACCGTCATAGAAGCTAAAACGTTGTGCAGTTTTAAAAATAGGTTAGATAAATACATGAGTAGGTGTGGGTGGGTATGAGTTGGACCTGACCAGTCAGATGTATGTATAATGTTCGCCAAGACCGTAGTCCTGGCACGGGTCTCAATCTTGCGATGACCCGTCTACCAGTCAGATGCCGTGATCCTTCCTTAAGTGAATGTGACCTGACCTGACTAGGTTGGGGTACTGGCTTGGGCTGGTGGGGGATTCGGACCTGCCTCGCATGGGCCAGCAGGCCTGCTGCAGTGTTCCTTTCTTAAGTGAATGTGACCTGACCCTAATAGGTTAGGGCATTCGCTTAAGCCAGTAGGAGAATTGGACCTGCCTCGCATGGGCCAGTAGGCCTGCTGCAGTTCCTTCTCTCCTATGTTCTTATGTACTATCCTCGCACCATCTTCAGGTAGTGGTGCAGTTTCTTGCAGCCTTTCCTTCATTTATATTTTCCTTATTAGTTTGATCGTCAGCGAATAACGGGATGCAGGCGGCTCTTCCCTCTGGTAGGTCACTGAGACATCATAAACAGTTAGTGACCTAGGACAGACACTAGTGTGTACTTGTCTACCCTCGCCCACTCTGACTCTTCCTCCCTCATTGCTACTCTTCCCTGCCTATCACATCCACTGGAGTCTTTACCCTTTATTCCTATCCATTTTTTTCAAGCGGGTGGAATAACCTCAAGTGAAAACTACTAACAAAATGCATGTCAACCACCTCCTGCCGTTCTTGTTTCATCGCTCTATGTTGTAGTATGTTGTAATTTGTCAAATTTGTTAGCCAGGATATCCTGACCTTAAAAACTATGTTGATGAGCATTGCTAAAACCTCCACTCTGGATGTGAATGTAAGTACTTATCTATTAACTATTTAAGTTTGTGGGACTGTGAGAGTGTCTGTGTTCATCCAATATTTCCATGCACACTATTACAACATATATAGACTCCCATAATGTACAGTATGAAGTGGTGGGTGTAGAGAGAGGCTCGTATCTCTTAATATATTTATCCCATGAGAAGCGTATCTCTCAGCGAATATACCACAAGAGGTGTCCATTTATGTGTACATACACTAAGAATGCAATAAAATCGCGGTAAACAGGTAATATACAATATCTGAAAAAAGTAGGGAATTTCCAAGCACTTTTGTGATTTCTCACGTTATAAAGGAACTGTAAATATAGTAGGACAACAGAAGACTTATAACGCTGAGATATCACCTCAAGTGCGACCTTGCACCTGGCCAAGCACGATGACTGCTGGGTGTAAGAATTAAAACATATTGACTGGTCCTGTAAGGCGAAATGCAACCTAATTAGCCCTCATATGGTCGACTGATTTTAAAACTCAAACAAAGCAAGCAATGAGACCTCCAGTATTCTCCCTCCATGTCGGTGCGGAATTTCAGGACCATCGTGCAAGGCGCTACTCAACATCCGGCTGCAGCTAAACGAAGACAACAGCAACATCAGATGCAGACTGATGCAAAAAAAATAAATAAATAAAAAAAAAGATAAGCTATTTCTCAAGGATCATGAGTCATTCTGAGTCTGTGGCTGCTAGGAGTTGTCAGCCAGTGAGAACACCTCTCTACTGTCAGCCAGTGAGAACACCTCTCTACTGTCAGCCAGTGAGAACACCTCTCTACTGTCAGCCAGTGAGAACACCTCTCCATCACACTTGCACTAAGGACGTCCCGTGACTGACTCTCTTGTTATTATTATCTTCAAGTGAGGAACATCTTAACCTGAGGATGATGATTAATATTGTAATTGCAAGAACATAGTGGCTTGTGTTAGTGTTCTGCTGCTTATATAGCATTGTGGCAGAGATACATAAATAAGTAGGTAGATAGACAGATAGACAGACAGGGAGGGAGGGAGAGAGAGAGAGAGAGAGAGAGAGAGAGAGAGAGAGAGAGAGAGAGAGAGAGAGAGAGAGAGAGAGAGAGAGAGAGAGAGAGAGAGAGAGAGAGAGAGAGAAAGAGAGAGAGAGAGAATTATCATTGTCTCTTCACACAGTACAGCATGAAGAGCCTCAACCACAGTCATACCACCAGGCGATTGATTCACAATATATCATGATATACCCTTGAGCTAGACCCCGCTCACTCACGTCTTACCCCTGTCTCTCTCTCTCAAACACACACACAGAGCTAAGAGGTATGTCCTACGAGGAGAAGTTAAGGGAAATCAACCTGACGACACTGGAGGACAGGAGAGATAGGGGGGGGGACATGATAACGACATACAAAATACTGAGAGGAATTGACAAGGTGGACAAAGACAGGATGTTCCAGAGATGGGACACAGCAACAAGGGGACACAGTTGGAAGTTGAAGACACAGCTGAATCACAGGGATGTTAGGAAGTATTTCTTCAGCCACAGAGTAGTCAGGAAGTGGAATAGTCTGGGAAGCGATGTAGTGGAGACAGGATCCATACATAGCTTTAAGCAGAGGTATGATAAAGCTCACGGTTCAGGGAGAGTGACCTAGTAGCGACCAGTGAAGAGGCGGGGCCAGGAGCTTGGACTCGACCCCTGCAACCTCAACTAGGTGAGTACAACTAGGTGAGTAAAGACACACATATCAGGAAAGGCACTGCAATGGATCAGAGAATACCTGACAGGGAGGCAACAACGAGTCATGGTACGGGACGAGGTGTCAGAGTGGGCGCTTGTGACAAGCGGGGTTCCACAGGGGTCAGTCCTAGGACCTGTGCTGTTTTTGGTATATGTGAATGACATAACGGAAGGGATTGACTCAAAAGTGTCCTTGTTTGAAGATGATGTGAAGTTAATGAGGAGAATTAAATAGGTCGAGGATCAGGCAGGACTACAAAGAGACCTGGACAGGCTACAAGCCTGGTCCAGCAACTGGCTCCTTGAGTTTAACCCTTCCAAATGCAAAGTCATGAAGATTGGGAAAGGGCAAAGAAGACCGCAGACACAGTATAGTCTAGGTGGCCAAAGACTGCAAACCTCACTTAAGGAAAAAAATCTTGGGGTGAGTATAACACCGAGCACATCTCCTGAGGCGCGCATCAATCAGATAACTGCTGCAGCATATGGGCGTCTGGCAAACCTAAGGATAACGTTCCGATACCTCAGTAAGGAATCGTTCAAGACTTTGTACACCATTTACGTCAGGCCCATACTGGAGTATGCAGCACCAGTTTGGAATCCACACCTGGTCAAGTACATCAAGAAATCAGAGAAAGTGCAAAGGTCTGAAACAAGCTAAGGGGATTGTCCTACGAAGAAAGGTTAAGGGAAATTGGCCTGACGACACTGGAGGGCAGGAGGGTCAGGGGAGACATGATAACGACATATAAAATACTGCGCGAAATGGACAAGGTGGACAAAGACGGGATGTTCCAGAGATGGGACACAGACACAAGAGGTCACAATTGGAAGTTGAAGACTCAGATGAATCAAAGGGATGTTAGGAAGTATTTCTTCAGTCATAGAGTAGTCAAGCCGTGGAATAGCCTAGAAAGTGAAGTAGTGGAGGCGGGAACCATACATAGTTTTAAGGCGAGGTATGATAAAGCTCATGGAGCAGGGAGAGAGAGAACCTAGTAGCAATCAGTGAAGAGGCGGGGCCAGGAGCTATGACTCGACCCCTGCAACCACAAATAGGTGAGCGCACACACACACACACACACACACACACACACACACACACACACACACACACGGCGCCAACATATAACTGAATCGACAACTCAGTGAAGTATTCAATAGAGAAACAATGCGGGCAGGACCCTGGCAGCCAGGACAGATCAGCACACATTGCAAGACCTAACAAGGTAGTGAAGACACTGCAAGATCACACAAGGTAGTGAAGACACTGCAAGATCACACAAGGTAGTGAAGACACTGCAAGATCACACAAGGTAGTGAAGACACTGAAGGAAGCACACACAAGGAAAGTGATGGGATAACAAGGTGGGCACTGAAGGAAGCACACACAAGGAAAGTGATGGGATAACAAGGTGGGCACTGAAGGAAGCACACACAAGGAAAGTGATGGGATAACAAGGTGGACACTGAAGGAAGCACACACAAGGAAAGTGATGGGATAACAAGGTGGACACTGAAGGAAGCACACACAAGGAAAGTGATGGGATAACAAGGTGGGCACTGAAGGAAGCACACACAGTCACTCCCGGAGCCAATAATTAAGTTTTTTATAAATGGTTTAAGATGATATAACAACCAGATAACTTAGTGTTGAAACTGGTATAAAATACCGACATGTGCAACAGTTGGGTATTTTTATTGATGAAGCGTTTCACCTACACAGTAGACTTCTTCAGTCAAATACAGAGGCAGCAGGTGTTGTAGTAGTGAAATGAAGATGATGTAATCAGTCCATCAACCTTAGAGGAATAATATCTGAGGTGGTCAGTCCCTCAGATTGACCACTTCAAATACTCTCTCCGAGGATGAGGGACTGATTACATCATCTTCATATCACTACTATACTTCCTGCCTCTGTATTTGACTGAAGAAGCCTACCATGCTGGCGAAACGTTTCATCAAGAGACACCAACTGTTGCACACGTGTGTTTATCATCAAACAGCTGGAAGATAGTGTATCGTTCTTCACCTCTGAAGGATTTCGAGAGTTTCCTCAGACTTGTGTAGTGCTAGCCTGGCCAACCAGGTTGTTGCTAATGGTGAGGAGATTACTAGAGCACCTGAAGAGGAGAGACTTCATCAGTTAAAGTCAATACGGATTCAGGAAGGGAAGATCCGGGAGTTCTCTAGCAGTTACTGGGATGAAGTGAGATTATCAGAGACAGGCGGACTGCATTTTTTCTGGACTACAAGAAAGCATCTGATACGGTTCTACATCAAACACTGAGTCACAAGATAAAAGAGAAAGGAGTGAAAGGGAAACTCTTCCAGTGGTTGAACAAGCACATGAAAGATAGAAAAAAGAGTGACAGTTCATGAACATCATGACGGATGAGAATAAGAAGTTGGATCTTCTAAGGTTCAGTGAAAGAGACATTATTGCTTCTCATACATTTTAAGGATTCGCCAGAGGGGATCGAATCCTGTGTCTGTATTTGCAAATGATGTGTAACTAAAAAGAGGAATACGAACGGAAGTGAGAGAGACGACTTTCATGAGGACTAATCAATCAATCAAGTTTATTCTCTATAAGGATTACAATGCGGGGTTTACAGATTTTGGATATTGCGTGGTTTACATGTTTTAAAGTACTAATTACAGAGGGGGCCACTAGGACACCTAGCATGGTAGGAGACTTGGACCTGCCTCGCATGGGCCAGTAGGCCTGCTGCAGTGTTCCTTCGTTCTTATGTTCTTATATTGGAGTATCAAAGGCAAACTTATGACTAGTTAGGATTCATTATTTTAAGATTAAGATTCGTATTTCTGTGTTTATAGTCAGTGGGTGAGTGAGTGTAAGTGTGAACCACCAGGTTGTTATCATGTAGTTAGTTGTCGGGGTGTATCAGGGAGATAAGATGTTTTCTAACCGTAGTTTTGAAAGTGATGAATGTGTCTGCAGTTCTAGAGTTTTCAGGTAGGGTGTTCCAGATTTTAGGCCCTTTGACACACATTGAATTTTTGTAAAGGTTTAGTTGGACACGGGGAATGTCATAGAGATGTTTGTGTCTGGTGTTATGCCTGTGGATCCTGTCACAACTATCAAGAAAGCGTTTTAGGTCAAGGTTAATATTGGAATTTAAGGTCCTGTAGATATAGACTGCACAGTAGTAAGTATGGATAGGGTTCAGAGGTGATCAAATAAGTGGTGGCTAGAGTGCAGTTTAACTAAGCACGTGTAAGGTCACGCAAAGTTGAGTGCAGAGACCACAGATGAAGTACAGACCTGGAGGACAAACAATAAACATGGAGAGAAGTCTAGATAAATGGTTCAGAGAACTGATAAGTTGATAAATTAGTCACATGTGCAACACTTGGGTATCTTTATTAAAGAAACGTTTCGCCACACAGTGGCTTCATCAGTCCTATACAAAGAAGAATGGTGAAGGTCAGAAGGTGTTTGAAGCGGTCAGTCCCTCAGCCTAGAGTCGATGTGATCAGCCCATCAATCTTTTCAAGACTGATGGACTGATCTTATCGACTCTGGGCTGAGGGACTGATTACCTCAAACTCCTTCTGATCTTCACCATTCTTCTTCTTATAAGACTGATGAAGCCAATGTGTGGCGAAACGTTTCCTCATTAAAGATACCAAAGTGTTGCACATGTGACTAATTTATAATCATTGAGAGAAATCTCTGATACTAAGCATGAGATTCATACTATGTCTGGAGAAATACATCAATATATTATAGACCTTTGACACACTATGTGAAGAAGTCTAATGATTCTCAGTATAACCTTCAGGAACTTCAATAATAAATCTTTTAAGAGTCAGCACACAACATATGGCAGATTCAGCAAAGAATAAGGAGCATCAGCCTGAAATTCCTCCTCCCTTTACCCTCAACCCAATCAAGCGAGTTCAGAACCTTGAAAAAAGTCCAAACATTTACATCCAGAATAGTCCCAAAGCCGAGGGGTGAGAATTAAAAGGAGATACTAAAGGAACCAAACCTTGTGACTCTGGAAGAGAAGAGGACTAGGGAGGAAAGCTTTAAAACGTACGCGATACGAAAAAGAAATTGTCAGGGCGGATAGATTGAGACAGTTTGTAATGTGTCGACGAGGAACAAGAGGATATGAGATGAAAGATATGACACATGTGAGTGACAGGAGAATTACAAATGTTCTCTTACTCTCAGAGCGGCTGGGAAATGCAATAAAATGGATGTGGAAGCTGAGGAGGAAAACTTTTATACATAGACTTAAAAGCAAGTATGACAGGGCTCAAGAGACAGAAAAATACCAGGGTAACAACTGTCGATAATGTTCAAGAGACCGGGGCCCAGGAGCCGAGGCTTCGACCCCTGTAAAAGACAAATCGGCGAGTACAACACTCGATGGTGAATTAACCATAATTATTCATCCTTCACTTTCTCCGCCATTTCTCTAATTGTATGAGAGAAACTTAGCACCGTCAGTGACCGCAGTAACACAGTGTATGAGGCAGTGTGGTGTACATACCAGAGTGTGACAGCATTCACACTCAAGGCGCTCTCTCTCTCTCTCTCTCTCTCTCTCTCTCTCTCTCTCTCTCTCTCTCTCTCTCTCTCTCTCTCTCTCTCTCTCTCTCTCACTCTCTCTCCCCTCTCCTCCTCTCTCCCCTCTCTCTCCCCCCTCTCTGTCTCTCTCTCTCTCTCTCTCTCTCTCTCCCTCTCTCTCTCTCTCTCTCTCTCCCTCTCTCCCTCTCTCCCTCTCTCCCTCTCTCCCTCTCTCTCTCTCTCTCTCTCTCTCTCTCTCTCCCTCTCTCCCTCAGGGAATATTTGCATTAACTAGGTTAAAGAACCAAAAACGCATAATTAACAAATAATTTACGCGTATTATAAAGATAAATCCGAGCGGACGGGTAACGCATTATTCATGCGTCAGGGAACGTGAAAGCATCAACATCATGTGAGGTGCACCTTGTAAACTTGTTACGCACACGATCAACACATTAACTGAGATACAGGAAGATATACGTTGTGTTGAGATAATTTATACCTCACCTGCCTTGATTATCTAAATACAGGTGAGGGGTTCCTCAGTACTCACCACCATCTAAAGGGGACAAAAAGATACAAAACACCCAGGCCATGTGAAAACCTGGGTAGCCACAGCCACTCATGAGAGAGGTTTTTTCGTACCATGAAGAAAAAAAAACTGGCAGGAAATGGCAGAAATCGTACACCAAATCCAGTCATTCCTGGAGTGGAGCCACAGTCGATGGCCTCCACTCCAAACCAACAGATACAGATACTAATGCCGGAAAAAAAACTCCCCTCCCCCAGTACCAACAAAACCACCAGTCTGATGACATTCTTCTTTGCAAATATACAGGGTCTAAAGCCAGCAACGAACAACAAAATACCTTTCATGCGTGGACTGCTTGTAGAGGCAAATGCAATGTTCGTGGCTTTCACAGAGACCCACATAAAGGACCACTTGGACAACGAAATATGGATCCCAGGTTACAACCTATACAGGTGTGACAGAGTGAACAGGAAAAAGGGGGGGGTTGGCCTGTATATCGCAGAGTCACTAGTTTGCACAGAACTGCTTGATGCCTCAAATGATGTAGTGGAAGTTTTAGCAGTAAAGATCGAGAACCAAAACCTAGTCATTGTGGTAGTCTACAAGCCTCCGGATGCAACGTCCCAGCAATTCCAGGAACAGCTGTTAAAAATTGACCACTGTCTGGAAAATCTTCCTGCTCCTGCCCCCTCCTGAGGGATTTCAACTTGAGGCACCTAAAATGGAGGAATATAGCAAATAATGTTGCAGTGATAACACCAGGAGGCAGCTCTGACGAGGACCCACACGCACACGAGCTTTTAAATCTCTGCACAAAATTCAACTTAAACCAGCAAATAATAGAGCCTACTAGACTGGGGAATACACTAGACCTCATCTTCACTAACAATGATGATCTGATACGAAATGTCACCATATCAAAAACAAAATACTCAGATCACAACATAATCGAGGTTCAGACATGTATGCACGGAGCCCCAGACCGACAAAATGAGATCAGTCACGAGGGAGCGTTCACCAAATTCAACTTCAATAACAAGAACATAAAGTGGGACCAAGTAAACCAAGTCCTAAACAATATAAGCTGGGAAGATAGACTAAGCAACACATATCCCAACTTATGCCTAGAACAGATTAACTCGGTGGTACTCGAGGTATGCTCAAGGTTTATTCCTTTAAGAAAAAGAAGGAGTAAATGAAAAATAGAAAGAGACAGGCGCTCCCTTTACAGGCGACGGAAAAGAATAACAGAGCGGCTAAAAGAGGCCTATATATCTGAAATGCGTAGGGAGTCACTGGTCAGAGAAATAGCAAACATCGAACTTAAGCTAAAGGAATCTTATAGGAGTCAGGAATCGCGGGAAGAACTAAAAGCCATAAATGAAATCGAAAGAAACCCAAAGTATTTCTATTCTTATGCCAAATCAAAGTCGAGAACAACATCCAGTATTGGGCCCCTACTTAAACAAGATGGGTCCTACACAGATGACAGCAAGGAAATGAGTGAGCTACTCAAGTCCCAATATGACTCAGTTTTTAGCAAGCCGCTAACCAGACTGAGAGTCAAAGATCAAAATTAATTTTTTATGAGAGAGCCACAGAATTTGGTTAACACAAGCCTATCTGATGTTATCCTGGCGCCAAATGACTTCGAACAGGCGATAAATGACATGTCCATGCACTCTGCCCCAGGGCCAGACTCGTGGAACTCCGTGTTCATCAAGAACTGCAAGAAGCCCCTATCATGACCTTTTACCATCCTATGGAGAGGGAGCATGGACACGGGGGTCGTCCCACAGCTACTAAAAATAACAGACATAGTCCCACTCCACAAAGGGGGCAGTAAAGCAATAGCAAAGAACTACAGACCGATAGCACTAACATCCTATATCATAAAATTTTTTGGCAAGATCGCCACCCAACTAGATACCCATCAGTTACACAACCCAGGGCAACATGGGTTTAGAGTAGGTCGCTCATGTCTGTCTCAGCTACTGGATCACTACGACAAGGTCCTAGATGCACTAGAAGACAAAAAGAATGCAGATGTAATATATACAGACTTTGCAAAAGCCTTCGACAAGTGTGACCATGACGTAATAGCGCACAAAATGCGTGCTAAAGGAATAACAGGAAAAGCTGGTAGATGGATCTATAATTTCCTCACAAACAGAACACAAAGAGTAGTAGTCAACAGAGTAAAGTCTGAGGCGGCTACGGAGAAAAGCTCTGTTCCACAAGGCACAGTACTCGCTCCCATCTTGTTTCTCATCCTCAAGGATGTCAGCCACAGCACCGTGTCTTCCTTTGCAGATGGCACCCGAATCTGCATGACAGCGTTTTCCATTGCAGACACTGCAAGGCTCCAGGCGGACATCAACCAAATCTTTCAGTGGGCTGCAGAAAACAATATGAAGTTCAACGATGAGAAATTTCAATTACTCCGATATGGTAAACATGAGGAAATTAAAACTTCATCAGAGTACAAAAAAAATTCCTTCCACAAAATAGAGCGAACAACCAACGTCAAAGACCTGGGAGTGATCATGTCGGAGGATCTCACCTTCAAGGACCATAACATTGTATCAATCGCATCTGCTAGAAAAATGACAGGATGGATAATGAGAACCTTCAAAACTAGGGATGCCAAGCCCATGATGACACTCTTCAGGTCGCTTGTTCTATCTAGGCTGGAATATTGCTGAACACTAACAGCACCTTTCAAGGCAGGTGAAATTGCTGACCTAGAAAATGTACAGAGAACCTTCACGGCACGCATAACTGAGATAAAACACCTCAATTACTGGGAGCGCTTGAAGTTCCTGAACCTGTACTCCCTGGAACGCAGGTGGGAGAGATACATGATTATACACACCTGGAAAATCCTAGAGGGACTAGTACCGAACTTGCACACGAAAATCACTCACAACGAAAGCAAAAGATTCAGCAGACGATGCAACATCCCCCCAATGAAAAGCAGGGGTGTCACTAGCACGTTAAGAGACAATACAATAAGTGTCAGGGGTCCGAGACTGTTCAACTGCCTCCCAGCATACATAAGGGGGATTACCAATAGACCCCTGGCAGTCTTCAAGCAGGCACTGGACAAGCACCTTAAGTCGGTACCTGACCAGCCGGGCTGTGGCTCGTACGTTGGATTGCGTGCAGCCAGCAGTAACAGCCTGGT